>NW_028319825.1:0-72315 GCF_062004578.1 Staurois parvus
GGATGGCGGCTCCATTGGCAGTGGGATTGTCACAAGAGCTGCACACACGTTAGAACGGAACAATTATCAATCGCTGTGAAGATTTCGAGTTCTCGGTTTCTCCCGAACACAGCAGTTCTTACCAACTTACCATTTGAAAGCTACATAGGCAATGAGACCGACCACCACGGCGGCCAGGATAGAGCAATAGACGGGGATAATATTCTTGCTGTTGTCCTCCGGAGGGGTGAAATGAGGGTCGCCCGATGAAGTGCTGTTCTCGTCCCGACGCATGTCGCCTTCCGTGCGCTTTAGAATCGGCACATCTTTATCTGTGGACAAGACAAGTGCATGAAAGGTTTTGCTGGGAAAAAAAAAAATGAGTGATTTTAGAATTATAAAAAAAAAATAAAAATAATATACTCAACCTGAGACTTTTTAACATGATCACAGCTCTAACAGTAAAGAACTCTTTCCACAATTTATGTGAAGGGGTAAAAACTGGAGCAACCTGAACTGAGTGATATGTAGGGTAAAAGGTACAGATATTGGGGCAATCATAACTGTGAAGGTGCAGGAAAATGGGGTGCTCTGAGAAGTGATGGTCCAGAAATTGGGAGAGATCCAAGGGGTGAAGGTGCAGGAGCTGGGGTGACCTGAGGAGGGCAGGAACTAGGGTGACCTGAGGAGGGCAGGAACTAGGGTGACCTGAGAGGTGAAGGTGCAGGAACTTGGGTGACCTGAAGGGTGCAAGTACTGAGGTGACCTTGAGGGGTGCAGGAACCGATGTGACCTTATGGGTGAAGGTGCAGGAACTGAAGTGATCCGAGATGTTAAGGTACAGGAATTGGGGTGATCTGAAGGGTGAAGGTGCAGGAATTTGGGTGATCATAGCTGTGAAGGTGCAGAAACTGGGGGGAATCTGAGGTATGAAGGTGCAGGAACTGAGTGATATATAGGGTAAAGATGCAGGAACTGGGGTGACCTGAAGAGTGATGCTCCAGAAACTGGAGTGCTCCGAGGGGTGAAGGTGCAGGAACTCTGATGACCTGAGGGATGAATGTGCAGGAACTGGGGACGATCTGAGATGTGAAGATGCAGGGAATGGGGTGATCTGAGGGGTGAAGATGCAGGGAATGGGGTGATCTGAGGGGTGAAGATGCAGGATTTTGGGTGATCGTAGCAGATGCAGAAACTGGGGGAGATCTGAGGTATGAAGGAGCAGGAACTGGGGTGATCTCAGGGGTGACGGTCCAGAAACTGGGGTGAAGGTGAAGAAGTTTGGGTGATCTGAGGGTAAAAATGCAGGAATTGGGGTGGCCTGAGGTGTGAAGGTGCAGGAGTTGGGGTGATCTGATGGGTGAAGGTGCAGGATTTGGGGGTGGCCTGAGGCGTGAAGGTGCAGGAACTGGGGGTGGCCTGAGGCGTGAAGGTGCAGGAACTGGGGGTGGCCTGAGGCGTGAAGGTGCAGGAACTGGGGGTGGCCTGAGGCGTGAAGGTGCAGGAACTGGGGGTGGCCTGAGGCGTGATGGTGCAGGAATTGGGGGTGGCCTGAGGCGTGAAGGTGCAGGAATTGGGGGTGGCCTGAGGCGTGAAGGTGCAGGAATTGGGGGTGGCCTGAGGCGTGAAGGTGCAGGAATTGGGGGTGGCCTGAGGTGTGAAGGTGCAGGAATTGGGGGTGGCCTGAGGTGTGAAGGTGCAGGAATTGGGGTAATCTGAGGGGTACAGATGCAGGAATTGGGGGTGGCCTGAGGGGTGAAGGTGCAGGGACTGGGGTGACCTGAGGGGTGAAGGTGCAGGGACTGGGGTGACCTGAGGGGTGAAGGTGCAGGAATTGGGGGTGGCCTGAGGTGTGAAGGTGCAGGAATTGGGGTAATCTGAGGGGTACAGATGCAGGAATTGGGGGTGGCCTGAGGGGTGAAAGTGCAGGGACTGGGGTGATCTGAGGGGTGAAGGTGCAAGGACTGGGGTGACCTGAGGGGTGAAGGTGCAGGAATTGGGGTAATCTGAGGGGTACAGATGCAGGAATTGGGGGTGGCCTGAGGGGTGAAGGTGCAGGGACTGGGGTGACCTGAGGGGTGAAGGTGCAGGGACTGGGGTGACCTGAGGGGTGAAGGTGCAGGAATTGGGGGTGGCCTGAGGTGTGAAGGTGCAGGAATTGGGGTAATCTGAGGGGTACAGATGCAGGAATTGGGGGTGGCCTGAGGGGTGAAGGTGCAGGGACTGGGGTGATCTGAGGGGTGAAGGTGCAGGGACTGGGGTGACCTGAGGGGTGAAGGTGCAGGAATTGGGGTGACCTGAGGGGTGAAGGTGCAGGAATTGGGGTGATCTGAGGAGTGAAGGTGCAGGAATTGGGGTGACCTGAGGGTTGAAGGTGCAGGAAGTGGGGTGACCTGAGGGGTGAAGGTGCAGGAATTGGGGTGATCTGAGGGGTGAAGGTGCAGGAATTGGGGTGATCTGAGGGGTGAAGGTGCAGGAATTGGGGTGATCTGAGGGGTGAAGGTGCAGGAATTGGGGTGATCTGAGGGGTGAAGGTGCAGGAATTGGGGTGATCTGAGGGGTGAAGGTGCAGGGAGTGGGGTGACCTGAGGGGTGAAGGTGCAGGAAGTGGGGTGACCTGAGGGGTGAAGGTGCAGGAAGTGGGGTGACCCGACACAGATACTTGACATGGAGGTTGTGGACCCCCGATATACAGTTGGCTGCGATTAGCAATGATAAATTCCTCTCTCCTCCAGTCCAGGCGCTGCTCGTCTCTCTCCTCTCCATCTGCCCCCCTCCCACCCCAGAGCTGTCATCACCCCGGCCTGCACACCAGATGTGCAATCAGCACCCCCCACTCTCGGGTCTTTGAAGTCTGTCCTGCCGCAGGTCACAGGATGGGGTCACATGGAAGAAGTCAGCATTAAACTCTCAGATCTCCAGAGTGTAAAACAAACACAAGTCCCTGGCAGGCAGGTGAGGAGGGCTGCAGGCTCTTTGGTGACACTTCTGAATTGGGGGGGTTGGCAGATCCCAAAAATAGATAAATGATAAGACCAGATAGCAGCCATGTACATCCAATCATCAAAAATCTCTTCCTGTTACAGGGTGACAACGCTCTGTCCCCGTCTCCACATTGTGCTCCTGTGTTGTCACCCCCGTCACATGGGCTTCCGAAAGTGGCAGTTTCAGTTGCACAGACGTGGTCCAAGGTTGTCACCATCATGGAAACCACCCAGAGAAATGCCATTGCAGCAGGAAGAGCATGAAAATCAAAAAACAAAAAAACCCCAAAAACAAGTAAAATGTGGCAATCCTTTATCATACACAGCGAATTCTGTCCAGCGGAGGTTTACATCGTCTTTAAAAGGACCCCAAACAGAATGATATGCCAACGACTGCAAACAATCGCCAATTTTTATTTTCTTAATATCCTTTGTTTCGACTCATTTTTCTTCTCTGCTGATTTTACAGCCGATTTCCCTGCAGCCTCTTTACAGCCACTTCCAGGGCCATGTCTGGGCAATGTGTGTTGAAAGGTCCCCTCGTCTCCAGACGATTGCAGCCTTCAAGGACAGACAGAAGGACGAGTCTCCAACCTCCACCCCAGACCAGATATCTGCCCTTCTGTGGCCGGGAGAGGATTGCTGGACCCAGAGTGCAGCCGGCTATCAGGACAGAGATATCTGAGACCCAGAGGAGTGTTTGCCGGCCGAGATCCCGATAAGATAACGTCCCTGGAAGATGCAAACGCAGCAATGTACACACACACCACGGATCGACAGACCCCCCCGCCGCCGACCAAAAGACCCCCCCCGCCGGCCGACCTACAGACCCCCCCCCGCCGGCCGACCTACAGACCCCCCCCCGCCGGCCGACCTACAGACCCCCCCCCGCCGGCCGACCTACAGACCCCCCCCCGCCGCCGACCTACAGACCCCCCCCCCCCGCCGCCGACCTACAGACCCCCCCCCCCCCCGCCGCCGACCTACAGACCCCCCCCCCGCCGCCGACCTACAGACCCCCCCCCCGCCGCCGACCTACAGACCCCCCCCGCCGCCGACCTACAGACCCCCCCGCCGCCATGCATCAACCATGGATCAATATCCAAGCAGATGGACTAATACCGTCCAAGGAAAATCTCTGCATCACCGCTGATTGGATGCCGATATATTCCTATTGTATATCGCTCTGACATATACCGAGGCGCTGTACAGAGAACACTGAGCCAGTCCCATCAGTCTGTGTACCAGAGGAGCTTACGCTCTAATGTCCCCTCCCCCACAGTCCCATCAGTCTCTGTACCAGAGGAGCTTACACTCTAATGTCCCCTCCCCCGCAGTCCCATCAGTCTCTGTACCAGAGGAGCTACACTCTAATGTCCCCACCCCCGCAGTCACATCAGTCTCTGTACCAGAGGAGCTTACGCTCTACTGTCCCCTCCCCCGCAGTCCCATCAGTCTCTGTACCAGAGGAGCTTACACTCTAATGTCCCCTCCCCCGCAGTCCCATCAGTCTCTGTACCAGAGGAGCTTACACTCTAATGTCCCCACCCCCGCAGTCACATCAGTCTCTGTACCAGAGGAGCTTACGCTCTACTGTCCCCTCCCCCGCAGTCCCATCAGTCTCTGTACCAGAGGAGCTTACGCTCTAATGTCCCCTCCCCCACAGTCCCATCAGTCTCTGTACCAGAGGAGCTTACGCTCTAATGTCCCCTCCCCCACAGTCCCATCAGTCTCTGTACCAGAGGAGCTTACACGCTAATGTCCCCTCCCCCACAGTCACATCAGTCTCTGTACCAGAGGAGCTTACGCTCTAATGTCCCCTCCCCCACAGTCACATCAGTCTCTGTACCAGAGGAGCTTACGCTCTAATGTCCCCTCCCCCACAGTCCCATCAGTCTCTGTACCAGAGGAGCTTACACGCTAATGTCCCCTCCCCCACAGTCACATCAGTCTCTGTACCAGAGGAGCTTACACGCTAATGTCCCTCCCCCACAGTCACATCAGTCTGTGTACCAGAGGAGCTTACACTCTAATGTCCCCTCCCCCACAGTCACATCAGTCTGTGTACCAGAGGAGCTTACACTCTAATGTCCCCTCCCCCCATGTACTATTCTACATGTATATAGCTCTGACATAGGCCGCAGCGCTGTACAGAGGACAGGACGCCTCCACGCTCGCAGGTCTCGGGCTGGCAGTACGCCGTTCAGGGTGGAGGTGACCACGGATGGGCAGATGTTTCTCAGTGGGCAGGGAGTTGTCTCTCGGGAGGTGATGGAGACACATCAGATGCGGGTGGAATGGAGATATTCTGGGATGGAAGAGAAGGGGGACAATGGGCTCTGTCAGGGCTCTAAGGAGGGGATTAATGAGACAATCGGAGGGAGAGGCCGGGGGCCACACTGCCCACTGAGCACAGACACTGGGCCGGCCAACGGCTGGAAAATCTCCATTATGGAAGCTCTCAGCTTGAGATGTGCCGCTGCCAACACCAGTCAGTTCAAAGCTCTTTACTAATATCATAGCCGGTGCTGAGCCCTGGGAGAGCCTCCCCCGCTGGTCCATTCACAGCCATCCTTGTAAGACCACAATTCCCATTCCTCCGAGGACACAACAGCTGCATTCACCTGTCACTGCAGCTGCAGGACTCTGAGTCCATGACACCAGTACAGGCGCTGCAGAGGGTTACACGCACGACACCAGTACAGGCGCTGCAGAGGGTTACACGCACGACACCAGTACAGGCGCTGCAGAGGGTTACACGCACGACACCAGTACAGGCGGCTGCAGAGGGTTACACGCACGACACCAGTACAGGCGCTGCAGAGGGTTACACGCACGACACCAGTACAGGCGCTGCAGAGGGTTACACGCACGACACCAGTACAGGCGCTGCAGAGGGTTACACGCACGACACCAGTACAGGCGCTGCAGAGGGTTACACGCACGACACCAGTACAGGCGCTGCAGAGGGTTACACGCACGACACCAGTACAGGCGCTGCAGAGGGTTACACGCACGACACCAGTACAGGCGCTGCAGAGGGTTACACGCATGACACCAGTACAGGCGCTGCAGAGGGTTACACGCATGACACCAGTACAGGCGCTGCAGAGGGTTACACGCATGACACCAGTACAGGCGCTGCAGAGGGTTACACGCATGACACCAGTACAGGCGCTGCAGAGGGTTACACGCATGACACCAGTACAGGCGCTGCAGAGGGTTACACGCATGACACCAGTACAGGCGCTGCAGAGGGTTACACGCATGACACCGGGGTCAGGAATCCTTGTCCCCTCCCCCATACCTACCAGCTGCAAGATTACATTACATTCTGCACCAAACAGGACAATTTATCGACATTTAGGACCGTTTTCCTTCTCTACTCTGATGGTTGCAGCTTCTGTAGGCTTGTTATGGACAATTGGTTCCATCATGGAGAAGATTATAAATAACGGGGAGAATCGGAGGTCTCCAAAATTGTATAGCTTGTGTCTCTGCCCCTCCCACAATGGGGAGGACTAGGTGTGTCTCTGCCCCTCCCACAATGGGGAGGACTAGGTGTGTCTCTGCCCCTCCCACAATGGGGAGATTTCCCCCACTAATTTGTGCCTCTGCCCCTCCCACAATGGGGAGGAGTAATTTGTGCCTCTGCCCCTCCCACAATGGGGAGGAGTAATTTGTGCCTCTGCCCCTCCCACAATGGGGAGGAGTAATTTGTGCCTCTGCCCCTCCCACAATGGGGAGGAGTAATTTGTGCCTCTGCCCCTCCCACAATGGGGAGGAGTAATTTGTGCCTCTGCCCCTCCCACAATGGGGAGGAGTAATTTGTGCCTCTGCCCCTCCCACAATGGGGAGGAGTAATTTGTGCCTCTGCCCCTCCCACAATGGGGAGGAGTAATTTGTGCCTCTGCCCCTCCCACAATGGGGAGGAGTAGGTGTGTCTCTGCCCCTCCCACAATGGGGAGATTTCCCCCACTAATTTGTGCCTCTGCCCCTCCCACAATGGGGAGGAGTAATTTGTGCCTCTGCCCCTCCCACAATGGGGAGGAGTAGTTTGTGCCTCTGCCCCTCCCACAATGGGGAGGAGTAGGTGTGCCTCTGCCCCTCCCACAATGGGGAGGAGTAGGTGTGCCTCTGCCCCTCCCACAATGGGGAGATTTCCCCCACTAATTTGTGCCTCTGCCCCTCCCACAATGGGGAGGAGTAGTTTGTGCCTCTGCCCCTCCCACAATGGGGAGGAGTAGTTTGTGCCTCTGCCCCTCCCACAATGGGGAGGAGTAGTTTGTGCCTCTGCCCCTCCCACAATGGGGAGGAGTAGTTTGTGCCTCTGCCCCTCCCACAATGGGGAGGAGTAGTTTGTGCCTCTGCCCCTCCCACAATGGGGAGGAGTAGTTTGTGCCTCTGCCCCTCCCACAATGGGGAGGAGTAGGTGCGCCTCTGCCCCTCCCACAATGGGGAGGAGTAGGTGCGCCTCTGCCCCTCCCACAATGGGGAGGAGTAGGTGCGCCTCTGCCCCTCCCACAATGGGGAGGAGTAGGTGCGTCTCTGCCCCTCCCACAATGGGGAGGAGTAGGTGCGTCTCTGCCCCTCCCACAATGGGGAGGAGTAGGTGCGTCTCTGCCCCTCCCACAATGGGGAGGAGTAGGTGCGTCTCTGCCCCTCCCACAATGGGGAGGAGTAGGTGCGTCTCTGCCCCTCCCACAATGGGGAGGAGTAATTTGTGCCTCTGCCCCTCCCACAATGGGGAGGAGTAGGTGTGTCTCTGCCCCTCCCACAATGGGGAGATTTCCCCCACTAATTTGTGCCTCTGCCCCTCCCACAATGGGGAGGAGTAGTTTGTGCCTCTGCCCCTCCCACAATGGGGAGGAGTAGTTTGTGCCTCTGCCCCTCCCACAATGGGGAGGAGTAGTTTGTGCCTCTGCCCCTCCCACAATGGGGAGGAGTAGGTGTGCCTCTGCCCCTCCCACAATGGGGAGGAGTAGGTGTGCCTCTGCCCCTCCCACAATGGGGAGGAGTAGTTTGTGCCTCTGCCCCTCCCACAATGGGGAGGAGTAGTTTGTGCCTCTGCCCCTCCCACAATGGGGAGGAGTAGTTTGTGCCTCTGCCCCTCCCACAATGGGGAGGAGTAGGTGTGTCTCTGCCCCTCCCACAATGGGGAGGAGTAGGTGTGTCTCTGCCCCTCCCACAATGGGGAGGAGTAGGTGTGTCTCTGCCCCTCCCACAATGGGGAGGAGTAGGTGTGTCTCTGCCCCTCCCACAATGGGGAGGAGTAGGTGTGTCTCTGCCCCTCCCACAATGGGGAGGAGTAGGTGTGTCTGCCCCTCCCACAATGGGGAGGAGTAGGTGTGTGTCTGCCCCTCCCACAATGGGGAGGAGTGGTTTGTGTCTCTGCCCCTCCCACAATGGGGAGTGGTTTGTGTCTCTGCCCCTCCCCCCGGGGATCAGGGAACACCTACCCATACACAGAATGTCGTGGTGTTCCGTACAGTCGCTGATCTGCACCTCGGTCTCCTTGCACTCCGCCCGGCACGGCACACAGGGGGACTTGCTGCTCTTCACCTCGGAGTAGAAGCCTTTGGGGCACAGCTGGCACTCAGTGTTCTCTGTGCGGGAACAGTTCCTCTTTACACCAAACCCTTTCCCGCACACCCGACAGGGAAGGCATTGGCTGATGCTGTCATTATCGGAGTGCAGGTATTGTCCAATGGGGCAGCGAGGCCGGCAGAGCTCTGTGGCACCGATCATCTTCTGCAACGTGGAATCTGGGGAAGGACATGAGAACGTGAATACCTGAGAAAATGTGTCTCCGCCCCTCCCACAATGGGGAGATTCCCCCCGTAGTTTGTGTCTCTGCCCCTCCCACAATGGGGAGATTCCCCCCTGTAGTTTGTGTGTCTGCCCCTCCCACAATGGGGAGATTCCCCCCCGTAGTTTGTGTCTCTGCCCCTCCCACAATGGGGAGATTCCCCCTGTAGTTTGTGTCTCTGCCCCTCCCACAATGACGACATTTCCCCCATTGGTTTGTGTCTCTGCCCCTCCCTCATGGGGAGATTTCCCCCCTGTATTTTTTGTCTCTGCCCCTCCCACAAGGGGGAGATTTCCCCCAGTAGTTTGTGTCTCTGCCCCTCCCACAATGGGGAGATTCCCCCCAGTAGTTTGTGTCTCTGCCCCTCCCACAATGGGGAGATTCCCCCCTGTAGTTTGTGTCTCTGCCCCTCCCACAATGGGGAGATTCCCCCCTGTAGTTTGTGTGTCTGCCCCTCCCACAATGGGGAGATTCCCCGGCAGTAATATCCATGTACTCTCAGGAGAGGATGAATATAAAGGATTCCAGGATGTCGCCCACATTTCCGATGTGGGTGGAGTTGCCCTTTAATGTGGTGTGGCTCACTTACTGTTGCATTGGTCACAGTTGGGGTGGGGGGCTCCACACGGCACAAACACTCCGGAGCCCGGCGGGCACTCAGTGCAGCACACGTCCGCCTCGGTGACCATCCCGCTCCAGCACACCTCACCGGTCACCACCTGCGGAGGAACCAGGAGACTGAGAACATCGCCCACAATTCCATCTCTACTGTCAGCGCATACAACATGAATGAGAGCACACCGGGCGCAGTGGGCGGAGTCACAGCAGTGCCATGGGCGGAGTCACAGCAGTGCCATGGGCGGAGTCACTGCAACGTCATCAGAGGTAACAAAATGTTCCCTTCCATGCTAGAGTGCTTTAAAGGGTCACTCCACCCATAACCAATAGTCCAGAGCTTGGCACACTGAGGGCTGATGAGATGATGGGAGGAGTTCATTGTGTACAAGTCTGGATGGAAGGTGCCAGAGGGGGCGATACTGACGGGGCCACAGCTCACCATTGCAGGAGAGGGACCGGAGACGGGTCAGGGGCCGGAGACGGGTCAGGGGTCAGGGGCCGGAGACGGGTCACGGGGAGACGGGTCACGGGGAGACGGGTCACGGGGAGACGGGTCACGGGGAGACGGGTCACGGGGAGACGGGTCACGGGGAGACGGGTCACGGGGAGACGGGTCACGGGGAGACGGGTCACGGGGAGACGGGTCACGGGGAGACGGGTCACGGGGAGACGGGTCACGGGGAGACGGCCGGAGACGGGTCACGGGGAGACGGCCGGAGACGGGTCACGGGGAGACGGCCGGAGACGGGTCACGGGGAGACGGCCGGAGACGGGTCACGGGGAGACGGCCGGAGACGGGTCACGGGGAGACGGCCGGAGACGGGTCACGGGGAGACGGCCGGAGACGGGTCACGGGGAGACGGCCGGAGACGGGTCACGGGGAGACGGCCGGAGACGGGTCACGGGGAGACGGCCGGAGACCGGAGACCGGAGAAACTTGACAAGAGAGTCAGAGAGTGGAGACATTGCCAACTTGTCTAAGATTACTAGATTCTTGGCCATCATAATGATCCTCTGACACCTTCCTGTCACAGACAAGGATCCAGCATGCTGCAAGGGAAGTCAGAGTGCATAGATAGAGTGGATAGAATTCTGTCCATGGTCATCGTATATCAGAGAATCCCTATCCATCCTGTAGAGGTGACCCCCGGACCCCCTCCATCCAGACCCCCTCCTGGGGACATTAGCATGTGATGGCCCCACTTTGCACATCACAGGGTCTCACCTGGGACACAATGAGAGGGTTTCAGTGAAACTCCCCTGAATGTCAGAGCGCCCCCCTGGTGGGAGCATTGTAAATACCAGACACAGGGGGGCGCTCCACCCAGAATACACCCAACAAAGGAGTGTCGCTTCCTGACTCCAAATGTCTCCCAACCTTTCATCTGCTCTGGGAGGCAGAAAACCAGAAAAGGGCGAGGAGAGAGAAGTCAGCGTTCCGGATACATTGTCACAAATACCGAAACAAAGTAGTATAAGGGCAGGATGGAGGAGGAGGGTTAGAACCCCCCTCTGTAGGGCGTTTACGGCTATCTGGGGCTACAGTAGGGCTCATTCACACCCAGTGTGGTCAGCTGCATTGATCAGATCAAGTCATGCTCAGTACAGGGACAGGAATTATTAAGTACTGGTACTACTACTGGCACTGGTGGTACTACTACTACTACTGGCACTGGTGGTACTACTACTACTGGCACTGGTGGTACTACTACTACTGGCACTGGTGGTACTACTACTACTGGCACTGGTGGTACTGCTAATACGGGTGGTACTACTACTACTATTAATACTGGTGGTGGTGGTACTACTACCACTACTATTATTACTACTGGTGGTACTGGTACTACTACTGGTGGTACTGGTACTACTACTGGTGGTACTGGTACTACTACTGGTGGTACTGGTACTACTACTGGTGGTACTACTACTACTACTGGTGGTGGTACTACTACTATTAATACTGGTGGTGGTGGTACTACTACTACTGGTGGTACTACTACTACTACTGGTGGTGGTACTACTACTACTGGTGGTGGTACTACTACCACTACTATTATTACTACTGGTGGTACTACCACTACTACTGGTGGTACTACCACTACTACTGGTGGTACTACCACTACTACTGGTGGTACTACCACTACTACTGGTGGTACTACCACTACTACTGGTGGTACTACCACTACTACTGGTGGTACTACCACTACTACTGGTGGTACTACTACTACTGGTGGTACTACTACTACTGGTGGTGGTGGTACTACTACTGGTGGTGGTGGTACTACTACTGCTGGTGGTACTACTACTGCTGGTGGTACTACTACTGCTGGTGGTACTACTACTGCTGGTGGTACTACTACTATTAATACTGGTGGTATGACTACTACCACTACTATTATTACTACTGGTGGTACTACTACTGCTGGTGGTACTACTACTATTATTACTACTGGTGGTACTACTACTACTACCACCACTATTAATACTGGTGGTGGTACTACTTCTAGTAGTTCTTAATACTACAACTAGCCGTAAAATATTTAATACTCAGTCATTCATATTGTAAATATCGGTTTTATTACAGAATGGCTTCTTAAATACTAAATACCAAATGTGAGTTATTCTATTCTATTGATCACCAGAGCATTGATCTGAGCCCATTGATCTGAGCCCATTGATCTGAGCCCATTGATCTGAGCCCATTGATCTGAGCCCATTGACCTGAGCCCATTGACCTGAGCCCATTGACCTGAGCCCATTGATCTGAGCCCATTGATCTGAGCCCATTGATCTGAGCCCATTGACAAATCAATATTATTATTACATATATTTTTGTAACCATAATCATCTCATTATAGATGACTCCTCTATACAGCAGGAATGACTGAATACTACGGATGCCGCGTCTTGTCCTCCATACAACCAGCTATGAATATTTCATATTGTAAATATTGTGTTTATGATGTAATATCTTCTTAAATACAAAATGTTGTCATTGTTATTTAATTCAATAAAATTGATAGAATATAAATTAGCATAAATTAGCATTTAGTATTCAATTAAACACTAGTGTAACGATCTGAGCCTATTGACAGAAAAAAAAAAACCAAAAACAAAAAAAACATCCACCTAAAAAAAAAACCTAAAACAAAGCAAAAAAAAAAAAAAAAAAGGAAAAATATTTTTGAAATTAAATTTTATTACTACTACTAACAATAATAAAAAAAAATATTTTTATTATCAATAATAACCACCATATATTATTATTTTTTCTTTTCCTGTCTGCGTTAGGCCTCATGCACACGGACATCCTCCAGCACACAAGCCCCGACTTTAGGCCCCCTTATACCCCCCCTCCCCCGGGTCCCTTCACCCAGCAATCTCACCCAGTGTACACTTTGCCTATAGAAAGGTCCAGTCCAGCCAACAATGGCAGTTCAGTTTTGGGTGGATGTGAACAAATGACAAGCATTGAGGAGTCGCAGCGAGTCCTACAAGAGTTCCCCGAACTGCCCAACAACCCTCTCCACAGTCCAGCTGTTGGATTTTCGATTTCAAGTAACTAAAGCCAATTTTTTTTTTCTAGTTTCAGACGGAGAGAAGATGGATTACACCCCCCCCCCCCCCAACATTAGATTTCTACAGCTACCTCCGCCCCGATACGGAGATTCACCATCTCCATTTGTCCTGTTTACCATCAAAAGTAAAAGGAAATCCCCCATGGATTGGATTCCCCTAATTTGCAGGGATTGCCTCACTTCCGGTTTTGGCTATGGGACAGGAAGTGAAGGGAAATCTCCTCACTGGGGACACAGATGACATAAAACCTGGCAGGGGTCATAGCCCTCCTTTACTCCATCCAAACTGAAAAAAAAAAAAAAAAAAAAAAAGTTTTGCCTAGTTCTAATTTTTACTTTTTTTTTTTTTTTTTTTTTTTTTATTTGGACCGCCAGTTTTCCAGGACCAGGGGTCAGTAGGGGGCCCCATGAAATGCCCCTGGTACCTTTTTTATAGGCTTTTTTGAGTTTGGGCAAGGACACAGGGGCCCCAAGATCCCCTATTGCCTGGGGGCCCCATGAGTTGTCAGTCTGCCCCCTGTCCAGGACAAGCTTTTTGAGAGTCCTGGTCCAAGGAACCGTGCAACAGAGAATGCAGCAGTAGGAGTGAGACTGCATGCCAGGGCAGGGCGGAGGGTAACAACTCCAGCGTGGGATCCCGCCACTAGAATCGCTGCGACAGGCAGCAAGTGGGTGAACACCGACCACAGGCATCCGCTGAATCTTTTGCTTCTCTGTGCGAGTTGTAGTTTAGAACGGCGGAGCCAATACAAACACGCGGCGCGTCCACCGTCTGCACGCCGCGAGCCCTGCAGGACAAAACGCCATTCTTTGATCGCCGTGTTGCCGTCCTTATCCAATCACGGTTTCAGGTTTCTGTGTTTGTGGAACGATGGCGGAGTACACCGGCGGCACACTGGACCCTGTGTGTGTGTGCAGGAGGAGCGCGGGGCTCCCTGGCTGGCGAGGTGGGTGGACGCCGTGCCCACCGTGAGGAACGCGCTCAGTGCCCGCCGGGTGGCCCAGTGCCAGCCTTACAGCAGTTTAATTAATTGGGACCAACACTGGAAAAACACGCAGAGAGCCCCAAGGATGGGGACACAGAGAACCCGCAGGACGGGGACACCCAGAGAGCCCCAAGGATGGGGACACAGAGAACCCGCAGGACGGGGACACAGAGAACCCGCAGGACGGGGACACCCAGAGAACCCGCAGGACAGGGACACACAGAGAGCCCCAAGGATGGGGACACAGAGAACCCGCAGGACGGGGACACACAGAGCGCCCCCCCCGGGACGGGGACACACAGAGCGCCCCCCCCGGGACGGGGACACACAGAGCGCCCCCCCCGGGACGGGGACACACAGAGCGCCCCCCCCGGGACGGGGACACACAGAGCGCCCCCCCCGGGACGGGGACTAACAGAGAGCCCCCCGGGACGGGGACTAACAGAGAGCCCCCCGGGACGGGGACTAACAGAGAGCCCCCCCGGGACGGGGACTAACAGAGAGCCCCCCCGGGACGGGGACACACAGAGCCTTGTTCCAGGAATGCAGCCCGCAGACTAGAGCGACACACCAACACCCCTCCCACGCTGACCGATACAGATCATTTATATAGCTCTGACATACAGTTGTGTCCAAAATTATTCAACCCCCACTGAAATTGAGTGTTTTGGCCAGTTTGACATTGCTTTTGATCATTCAGTCATCTTGCTTACATTTACATTAAAGAGGCACTTGTAGGTCAGACAAATATAACATAACAGTTATAATGAAATAACCACAAATGTCTTTTCTGTGCTCACAGCATTATCAGTTTTATTCAACCCCCAAGTGACATTCAATCTTAGTACTTAGTACAGCATCCTTTTACAGTTATAACAGCTTTTAAACGTGAAGCATAGCTTGACACAAGTGTCTTGCAGCGATCTACGGGTATCTTCGCCCATTCTTCATGGGCAAAGGCCTCCAGTTCAGTCACATTCTTAGGCTTGCGCACTGCAACTGCTTTCTTTAAGTCCCACCAGAGGTTCTCAATCGGATTTAAGTCTGGTGACTGCGATGGCCACTCCAAAATGTTCCAGCCTTTCCTCTGCAACCATGCTCTAGTGGACTTGGAGGTATGCTTGGGATCATTGTCCTGTTGAAAGGTCCAACGTCTCCCAAGCCTCAGGTGTGTGACGGACTGCATCACGTTTCCATCCAATATCTCCTGGTACTGAAGAGAATTCATGGTACCTTGCACACGCTGAAGCTTCCCTGTACCTGCAGAAGCAAAACAGCCCCAAAGCATGATTGACCCTCCACCATGCTTCACAGTAGGCAAGGTGTTCTTTTCATCATAGGCCTTGTTCTTCCTCCTCCAAACATAGCGTTGATCCATGGGCCCAAACAGTTCTAATTTTGTTTCATCAGTCCACAGAACACTATCCCACAACTTTTGTGGTTTGTCCACATGGCTTTTGGCATACTGCAGTCGACTCTTCTTATTCTTTGGAGACAGCAAGGGGGTACGCCTGGGAGTTCTGGCACGGAGGCCTTCATTACGCAGTGTGCGTCTTATTGTCTGGGCTGAAACTTCTGTACCCACATCTGACAAATCTTTTCTCAGTTCCTCAGCAGTCACACGGGGACTTCTCTCCACTCTACGCTTCAGGTAGCGCACAGCAGTCGAAGTCAGCATCTTCTTTCTGCCACGACCAGGTAGCGTTTCAACAGTGCCCTTTGCCTTGAATTTGCGAATGATGCTTCCTAAGGTGTCTCTTGGTATGTTTAACATCTTTGCAATCTTCTTATAGCCATTGCCCTTCCTGTGAAGAGAAATCACCTCTTCTCTTGTCTTCCTGGACCATTCTCTTGCCTTCACCATGTTTGTAACCACACCAGTAAATGTCTAGAAGGAGCTGAGTATCACAGTCATTTTAAAGCTGCCTAATTGGTGCTTATTATGCTTGATTGCTGCTCGGTGACATCCACAGGTGTTTTCAATACCTGATGGAAAGCACCTGTATGAACCTCTGTTCTTCAGAGTGGTAGTCTTTAAGGGGTTGAATAATTGTGGCAATGAAGAAACCACATAAGAACCATTTACTACTGTATTACATAAACAATTGATGTCATTTTAGTTGCATTTGGGTAGTTACAACGTCCTTGTAGGATTTGATTCTGAATACAATTCCAAATGTACACTATAGTCCCTAAACCCCTTTACAGCATTGGGGGTTGAATAATTTTGGACACAACTGTATACTGCAGCGCTGTACAGAGATCACTAAGCCAGTCCCATCAGTCTCTGTACCAGAGGAGCTTACGCTCTAATGTCCCCTCCCCCACAGTCACATCAGTCTCTGTACCAGAGGAGCTTACGCTCTAATGTCCCCTCCCCCCACAGTCCCATCAGTCTCTGTACCAGAGGAGCTTACGCTCTAATGTCCCCTCCCCCACAGTCCCATCAGTCTCTGTACCAGAGGAGCTTACACGCTAATGTCCCCTCCCCCACAGTCCCATCAGTCTCTGTACCAGAGGAGCTTACGCTCTAATGTCCCCTCCCCCACAGTCACATCAGTCTCTGTACCAGAGGAGCTTACGCTCTAATGTCCCCTCCCCCACAGTCCAATCAGTTCCTTTCCTGAGGAGCTTACACTCCAATGTCCCCTCCCCCCCACAGTCACATCAGTCTCTGTACAGAGGAGCTTACACTCCAATGTCCCCTCCCCCCCACAGTCCCATCAGTCTCTGTAACAGAGGAGCTCACACTCTAGTGTCCCCTCCCCCACAGTCCCATCAGTCTCTGTAACAGAGAAGCTTACGCTCTAATGTCCCCTCCCCCACAGTCGCACACTGTGGGTGGAGTATGGCTGCATGCATCTGATGCTTCTCGCACAGGTTTTCCTTTCATCCTGACATTGGGGGAATGAGGAGTTAAGAAGATGAGAGAAGTGAATCCTCCGGGCCGGATCTTGTTCTAATTAGGCCGCATTTCCCTCTCTCTGCTCTCCGGTTACACAGCCGCTCCATATTTGGTGAGCGCACAGCTGTCTCTGCATCAGCATCTGGAGGCAGACTGGGGTTGGGACATCAAGGGGACAGAGAGGGTCCCGAGTGGGGGGTCCTGCGTGCCCCCGAAACATCACAATCTTCTGCTGCGATGTGATACCTTTGATAATGTTTGGATGCCATTTGGAAGGGGCAAGAGACCTCAGGGACCGAGAGAGGGTCCCGAGCAGGGGCAAGAGACCTCAGGGACCGAGAGAGGGTCCCGAGCAGGGGCAAGAGACCTCAGGGACCGAGAGAGGGTCCCGAGCAGGGGCAAGAGACCTCAGGGACCGAGAGAGGGTCCCGAGCAGGGGCAAGAGACCTCAGGGACCGAGAGAGGGTCCCGAGCAGGGGCAAGAAACCTCAGGGACCGAGAGAGGGTCCCGAGCAGGGGCAAGAGACCTCAGGGACCGAGAGAGGGTCCCGAGCAGGGGCAAGAGACCTCAGGGACCGAGAGAGGGTCCCGAGCAGGGGCAAGAGACCTCAGGGACAGAGAGAGGGTCATGAGCAGGGGCAAGACACTGAGGACAGAGAGGATCCTTGTCAGGAGCAGGACACCCGGGGGACAGAGAAGGTCCTGAACAGGGGCAGGAGACCCCGGGGACAGAGAAGGTCCTGAACATGGGGCAGGAGACCCCGGGGACAGAGACGGTCCTGAACATGGGGCAGGAGACCCCGGGGACAGAGACGGTCCTGAACATGGGGCAGGAGACCCCGGGGACAGAGACGGTCCTGAACATGGGGCAGGAGACCCCGGGGACAGAGACGGTCCTGAACATGGGGCAGGAGACCCCGGGGACAGAGACGGTCCTGAACATGGGGCAGGAGACCCCGGGGACAGAGACGATCCTGAACATGGGGCAGGAGACCCCGGGGACAGAGACGGTCCTGAACATGGGGCAGGAGACCCCGGGGACAGAGAAGGTCCTGAACAGGGGCAGGAGACCCCGGGGACATGGGGACAGAGACTGACCTGAACAGGGGCAGGAGTCCCCGGGGACAGAGATGGTGCTGAGCAAGGACAGGACACCCCGGGGACGGAGATGGTGCTGAGCAAGGACAGGTCACCCCGGGGACAGAGATGGTCCTGAACAGGGGCAGGACACCCCAGGGATGGAGATGGTGCTGAGCAAGGACAGGACACCCCGGGGACAGAGAGGGTTCCAAGCAGAGATAGGTCACCCCAGGGGACAGAGGGGGTTCCGAGCAGAGATAGGTCACCCCAGGGGACAGAGGGGGTTCCGAGCAGAGATAGGTCACCCCAGGGGACAGAGAGAGATGGCCCTAAGAAGAGGCAAGACACAGTAAGGAATGGGAAGATCCTAAACAGGAACAGAACACCCCAAGGACAGAGAAGGTCCCTATCAGGGGCAAGACACCCCAAGGGCCAGAAATGGTCCTGAGCAGGACAGGGAGGGGGAGAGGGGAAAGAAGAGGGAGACCTGATAATGGGGCAAGACACCCCAGGGACAGGGAAGGTCCTGAGCAGGACACCCCAGGGAAAGAGGGTCCAGATGAGGACACCACAGGAGCAAAGATGGTTCTGAGGAGGGGGAAGACACCCCAGAGAAAAAGAGAGTCCCAAACATGAACTGGACACCATGGAGGACAGGGAGTGTCCTGAATAGAGGTGGGCACTACCAGATTTGCCTCCTCTGACCCCTCCCTTATGGAGGGGGAGGGGTTCCGGACCTCATACAGTCATCACTGCTGTCCATGCCATTACTTCCTCTCCAGGAGACCAAACAGGAAATGATGAAAAATCTCCCCAACAGAGAGACAGCCAGCAATGGGAACCTATTGGAGGATGTGAAAAGCATCTTACAGGCGGTCAGAGGATGGAACCTTCCCCACTCCATCCAGAGCAAAGATTTAGGCGGAGTTCCTCTTAAAGGGCACAACAAAGGAGAATCTGACAACGTCTTCTGAAGATTCGGATCTGTTTCTGGGTTTCATTTAACATTTTATGGGGCAGACGGGTGAATCACACATTGCGACACCCGGGGGGGGGGGGGGGGGGGGAGGGAGCAGAACATTCCTACAGATACATTTCATCGAAACAGACCGACTCTGGGCGGAAAAACTGCACATCGTACAGAAAGAAAAAAACAAGAGACCGTTCAATAACTGGCCCTGGCACAGGTCACTCGGAGCAGGGGCCCCTGAGATGCAGGATGGCCCCCCAAGACTCGGGGTGGGCTCCCTTCTCCCCTCCGATGCTCAGGATGGGCAATACAATGTATTCCTGTTTCTTATACAATGCCGCTCTATAAAAATATTGTATCCGTTTATAAATATAAAAAAAAAAAAAAATGTACGATTCAACAAGATTTCTAGATTAGCCAAAGATTCACCCGGAAACATTCACCTAAATCCCCCCTCCGGCGCCCCCTTCAGGCTTGCACAGGTGTACCGGCTCCCTCTGATGTGACCGCACACTGGGAGCTCCTCACAATGTGCATTAGAAGCTGCAGCTTCAGAGAGAGCTCCGCCTCATTTTCTGGCTGGAGGACATCCAGCATCATCTAGTACTTTTCTCCCCAACCTGACTGTCACTAGCCCGCCCCCTTTTCTGCCCAGCCTGATTGTCACTAGCCCGCCCCCTTTCCTCTCCAGCCTGGCTGTCAGTGGCCCGCCCCCTTTCCTCCCCAGCCTGACTGTCACTAGCCCGCCCCCTTTCCTCTCCAGCCTGGCTGTCAGTGGCCCGCCCCCTTTCCTCCCCAGCCTGGCTGTCAGTGGCCCGCCCCCTTTCCTCCCCAGCCTGACTGTCACTAGCCCGCCCCCTTTCCTCCCCAGCCTGACTGTCACTAGCCCGCCCCCTTTCCTCCCCAGCCTGACTGTCCTGGCCCCGCCCCTTTTATTCATTGGAATTCAGTTCCTTCAACCACGGAGGCTCAGCATCACCCGTGGGCGTTAGCTATGCAAATAGAGTATTTACCTATGCAAATAGTCCGCCCCCTTTTCTGCCATCCTGTCACTAGCCCGCCCCCTTTCCTCCCCAGCCTGGCTGTCACTGGCTCAGCGTTTTCCTTCCCAGCCTGGCTGTCTGTGGCCCGCCCCTTTTCTCCCCAGCCTGACTGTCCCTAGCCCCACCCCTTTCTGCCCCAGCCTGGCTGTCAATGGCCCACCCCCTTTTCTCCCAAGCCTGACTGTCCCTAACCTGCCCCTTTTCCTCCCCAGCCTGACTGTCCTGGCCCCACCCCTTTTCTTCACAGCCTGACTGACCTGGCCCCGCCCCTTTCCTCCCCAGCCTGACTGACCTGGCCCCACCCCTTTTATTCATTGGATTTCAGTTCCTTCAACCACGGAGGCTCAGCATCACCCGTGGGCGTTACCTATGCAAATAGAGCCCGCCTAGGAACGCCCACTCCTCCAGACTGAAACCCACCCATCAAGGCTTTTTTATATTTGCATAACTCCTCCCACTGCTTACATCAGGACTGAGGGCTCTTGAGAGGAGGCCTGAGGCGGGGGTCGCTGTGATGCCAGCCCCTCCTACCAGCAAAGATCTGCCTGCATTGCCTAGAAAAGCACAGGGACCTAGTGATGACATCACTGGGTCTAAAATAAGTTTGATACTTTGCATAACTCCTCCCAAGAAAGGTGCGGCATCTTAGGTGCATCGCGGTCCATTCAAAATGGCTGATGCTCTCAACACGAGCGTAAAAAAAATGCGCAAGTTACCGGACACCCCAGTGTGAAGGGGCCCCCAACAAAGATTAGATAGGGGGTTCAGTGAGGATGGATGGATGACCCCCTGCCTGCCGCTCGTTGGAACACAGCGCCGCCGCGTCCACGTTCAGAACTGGCACAGAACGCCCCCCCCCCCCGCAATGTGCTAATTGTGTTCCCAGGAAAGCGCAGAGTAAATGTCGTTTTTATAAGGTCTGACCACTTAATTACAGCGACGGGCTGCGAGAGAAAAAAAAAAAAGTTAATAGTCGACTGAGAAAACGTGTTCAGCGCGATGAATGAAAGGCTTTTCTCTGGTGAAAGGCCCTCTTCAGACGCGTCCCCCCCTCCCCCCTCCTCCTGTCCCCTGTCCCTCTAATGCATCTCGCCTGCAGCTCTACCCGCAGCCCCCTGCACCTATTTACCAAACTGATTTCAAGGGAAATTCCACAAACTTTCCTTGAAGACTCGGAACACAGCGCCAGTGTGCCGTTCCTGGACGGCCGGAATCACGGCGAAGGACGGAGCTGGAGAGGAACCTAAATTTGGACGCGTCGCGGCGACTACATTAAACTCCATTCATTGGGGAGAAAGAAAAGAAAAAAAAAAAAAGAACGGGTTTAAAAGAGTCAATGTGAACCCCAACTGCATAACGAAGTCTGTTCTGTACACGGCGGGGCCCATCGATAGGTGGTGCGCCATTAGTGAGCGTGGTGTCATTTATTTTAATAAATGGCAAATCGCATTGTTCCTGCGTCACGTGATGTGCATATCAGAATTTGGGGGGAGGAAAAAAAGGAACGGGTTTAAAGAGTCAATGTGAACCCAAACTGCATAACAAAGTCTGTTCTGTACACAGCGGGGCCCAATCCATCGGCGGTGCGCCATTAAATAGTGAGCGAGGTGTCATTTATACGAATAAATGGCGAATCGCATTGTTCCTGCGTCACGTGACATGCACATCAGAAATTGGGGGGGGGGGGGGGGGAGGAACGGGTTTAAAAAGTCAATGTGAACCCCAACTGCATAACATGGAGTCTGTTCTGTACATGGCCCATCGATCAGCGGTGCGCCATTAAATAGTGCGCATGGTGTCATTCATTCTAATAAATGGCGAATCGCATTGTTAATGCGTCACGTGACGTGCACATCAGAAATTGGAGGGGAAAAAAAAAAAAAAAAAAAAAAAAGCCATTTGTAACGTGTCACAAGGATGTCACAATTTCTGCGTCACATCATTGCAAAAAATTGTATATATATTTTGGGCGCCAGAATAAGCGCCAAACAGCAGGTAGCGCAGGGCTTCTTAGGCAAGGTTCACGTCACACAGGAGCGAGCGATCGCATGGAAGGATGCCCATTCATTTCAATGGGTTGCCCCATGTGCGAGAAACGAAGAGGAAAAAAACAAACCGCGCCACACCGGAACGCATGGTGCTCCAGTGAAGGCAAGGTTCACGAGGTTTGCGCAGGCCCAGCAATCCATTCATCTGATTGGGCTGCCATGCCTCCCAAAATGCAGGGGGAAAAAAAGGTCCCTGCACTATTAATTGAATCGCAGTCCGCACGGGAACTGCAAGTACAGCGCGGTTGCAATTTCCAGTGCTGCCATTAGGATTAACAGAACCTCCCTTGCGTTTCACTTTTCACGGGAAGAGGTGTTGGTCCCGCAGGGGCAACCACCCGCACAGGTGTGAACCTAGCCCAAGGGCACCACTGTGCTTCTGCTAAAGGCCAGCGCGTTTCTGCGTGGTGCTCCAGTGAAGGCGAGGTTCACAAGGTTTGCGTAGGCCCCTCAATCCATTCATCTGATTGGGCTGCCGTGCCTCCCTAAACGCAGGGAGAAAAAAAAAAAAAAAAAAAGGTCCCTGTACTATTTTTGGAATCGCAGTCCGCACGGGAACTGCAAGTACAGCGCGGTTGCAATTTCCAGTGCTGCCATTAGGATGAACAGCACCTCCCCTGCATTTCACTTTTCACGGGAAGAGGTGTGGGTCCCGCAGAGGTGTGAACCTAGCCTAAGGGCACCACTGCGCTTCTGCTAAAGGCCAGCGCGTTTCTGCGGGGAAAGTGTGCGATTTTGCGCACATTCCCAATGCCTACACAAGGTGTGAGCCCGGTTCTCACTGGTGCGACTTGCGACGTAGAGTGTCATGACAAGCGAAAACACATTCATTTCAAGTGCGGCCGTCCCAAACAAGGGCACTCAAGGCACAGCGACGTTTAAAGAGGTTCCTGCACTACTTTGATGCAACATCAATTCGATTTGAGTCCTATAGACTTTAATGTGGCATAAATGTCGCACTGCAGGAAAAAAAAAACAAAAATCGCATGACAATGGGGATGTCAGCCGTGTGAACCTGTCCTTTTATATTATAGTTACTGCAACTTAATAGAGAATTTGTCGCAATTTACAACTTTTTTTTCCTGTTTTGCAACATTTTTTTTTCCTCTCCAATATTGTATTGGGCCCCGTGTATCGCAAACAAAAACGCTGCACTTTTTTCTGATTAAGCCCTTCCCACCAGGGTCATTACACCCGGGGGAGGCGGGGGTTGAGGGGGTGGGGAGGACAGGCCGATCACTTGGCCACCGCAATTGGCTGTCGAAGTGGTCAGGGGCGGATTGACCATTCGGAAACCTGGGCGCTGCCCGAGGCCCTGGGGTCAGTAGGGGGCCCCATGAGATGCCCCCTGGTACCTTTCGTAGGCTTTTTTCGGGTGTGGTTTGAGTGTGGGGCGAGGACACAGGGGCCCCATGATCCCCTATTGCCCGGGGGCCCCATGAGTTGTCAGTCCGCCCCTGGAAGTGGTCACACAATCACAAGCCACTCCCACTAGCCCCTCTAAAGGTTACGTTCGCACCTATGCGGGCTGCGTTCGACCCGCTTCTGCATTGCGTTTTTCTTCAGTTTTAAAAATTTTTCTTGTTGCTAGGCGGATTTAAAATGCAAAATGCACCAAAAACGCAATACATGCATTTCTGCAGCGTTTCCATTGAACTCTATAGAACCAAAAAAAAAAAAAAAAAAGCAACTTTTTGCGTTCAAAAAAGTCCCGATCCCGGGTTCACACTGATGCGGTTTCTGTGCGAATCACGCACTGCATCAGAATCGCACCCCGTCCGTGTAAACCGCTGCGGGTGCGCATGTTTAACTTGACACCTACCCGAAATCAGACCGCGATGCGCAGAATCGGATCGCATGGGTGTGAGTACCAATGCGATTCGATTCAAATGAAGGGTCCTGCACCTTTTTGGTGCGGATGCAATGCGATTTGAGCCATACAAAATATATGGCTCCAATCGCACCGCACAGACTTCGTGTGCTATTTGCATGGGAAGGCGCTGCGGTTCCTGCGCGTATCACATGCGATATACCGCACAAGTGTGAACCCGGGCCGGCCCTTTCCAAAAAAACGCAACGGGGGAAAACGCAGAGATGCGATTGTGTCCCACGTTAAATGGACTGTACCGCGTTTCTGCAAAAAGGTGTGAAGCTGCGGGTTATAGGAGGCCAAGAGCTGTCTACGAGAGCTCAGTCAGTGGACAGGGAGCACAGAAGGCTCCTCCATCCATGGACGCACATGTGCAGCGTGTGGGCATTAGAGCCCGCCTACTGCGCCGCTGTTACATGGGCATCACGAGGTTACCCGCCATCACGTCATTGCTTTGTACCGGTTTCGCTCACACTGGTCTCATCAGGAACACTTGAAATAGCCCCCCCCCCCCCGGGGCGGACTGACCATTTGGAAACTCGGGCACTGCCCGAGGGCCTGGAGTCAGTAGGGGGCCCCATGAGATGCCCCTGGTACCTTATCATAGGCTTTTTTGAGTTTGGGCAGGGACACAGGGGCCCCATGATCCCCTATTGCCTGGGGGCCCCATGAGATGCCCCTAGTACCTTTCATAGGCTTTTTTTGGGTGTGGGCTAGGACGCAGGGGCCCCATGATCCCCTATTGCCCCATGGGGCCCCATGAGTTGTCAGTCCGCCCCTGGCTCCCCCACTAGGGCGGGAGGTCTGTCTGCAATCCAAGTCAGCAAGAGATGCGTCCCATAGAGCGACGTCTGTCCGGGTGATTCCTTTACATGGTGTCAGCCTCAAAGTGACAACCGTGGACCATGTCTGCGCAATGTGCGTCACCGTGGTCACTTGTGGTCCCCACCAGGGGGCATGTGACAACACAGGAACACAACGGGAGACGGTTGTCACCCTATAAAAAAAAAAAAAATGGAAAGGCAGGATCAGCAGAGTTTTTTCTTTTTTACAGCAAGCCGCAGATTTGGGGCTCAGTCACACTTCCTAAAACACGCAACACGCATGCGTTGTGGAAACATTCATTGCGAATGGCGCCCCAGCGCTTCGTACAGCAGCGCCTTGCGTTGTGGTGCGCTGCATTGTTACATGTCATCCATTGGCAGTCTGTTCCTAATGAACGCGCTACCGCTACGCAACTCGCATCAACGCATGTCATGGCGCACGTTAAACGCACCGCAAACGACAAAAGTTGACATTAACGCGCCCAAAGCGTCAATCAAAATCTTGGATCCGGTTTTAGCCGCTTGTGACAGCAATGCGCATATATGCATCGCGTTCTCTGGGGGGGCGCTTCTTTTGGCGCCCCCCCTCTCCCCCAGGACTGTCACAGTTTTCGGGTCAACGGATGACGTTCAGTAGCTGGCAGGACATCAGCGCAGTGCAACCAATCACAGTGCAGCTCCTTCTGGTGTCACGGCCCATTTAAAGCACCGGCTCCCCCCCCCCACAATGTACAGCAAATGTCTGGAGGTTGGCGATCTACAAACCGCCATGGGAAGGCGCCATTTTCAGGAGCTGATTGGGCGGCTACTTTGATGCCCAATGGCATCTAGAAAACGAAATGGGTGAGCCAATGGCTAGGCGGCTTCAGTGCTCCACCAATGGAAGCGAACCGCTCATCTTCCACGCCGTCATCTACAATACGGAAGAAAAAAGTAGACTTTATCGCAGTTTAGAAGTTAGCAGATGTCAACGTTGTCACCGGGGAACAGTGCCCCATCATGGGTGTCAGTGGGGGGGGGGGAACGGCGCCCCATCATTGGTGTCAGTGGGGGGGGGGGAACGGCGCCCCATCACTGGTGTCAGTGGGGGGGGGGGAACGGCGCCCCATCACTGGTGTCAGTGGGGGGGGGGGGAACGGCGCCCCATCACTGGTGTCAGTGGGGGGGGGGGGGGGGAACGGCGCCCCATCACTGGTGTCAGTGGGGGGGGGGGGGGGGAACGGCGCCCCATCACTGGTGTCAGTGGGGGGGGGGGGGGGAACGGCGCCCCATCATTGGTGTCAGTGGGGGGGGGGGGGGGAACGGCGCCCCATCATTGGTGTCAGTGGGGGGGGGGGGGAACGGCGCCCCATCATTGGTGTCAGTGGGGGGGGGGGGGAACGGCGCCCCATCATTGGTGTCAGTGGGGGGGGGGGGGGAACGGCGCCCCATCATTGGTGTCAGTGGGGGGGGGGGGGGAACGGCGCCCCATCATTGGTGTCAGTGGGGGGGGGGGGGGGGAACGGCGCCCCATCATTGGTGTCAGGGGGGGGGGGGAACGGCGCCCCATCATTGGTGTCAGGGGGGGGGGGGGAACGGCGCCCCATCATTGGTGTCAGTGGGGGGGGGGGAACGGCGCCCCATCATTGGTGTCAGTGGGGGGGGGGGGGGAACGGCGCCCCATCATTGGTGTCAGTGGGGGGGGAACGGCGCCCCATCATTGGTGTCAGTGGGGGGGGGGAACGGCGCCCCATCATTGGTGTCAGTGGGGGGGGGGGGAACGGCGCCCCATCATGGGTGTCAGTGGGGGGGGGGGAGGAACGGCGCCCCATCATGGGTGTCAGTGGGGGGGGGGAGGAACGGCGCCCCATCATGGGTGTCAGTGGGGGGGGGGGAGGAACGGCGCCCCATCATGGGTGTCAGTGGGGGGGGGGGGAGGAACGGCGCCCCATCATGGGTGTCAGTGGGGGGGGGGGAACGGCGCCCCATCATGGGTGTCAGTGGGGGGGGGAGGGAACGGCGCCCCATCATGGGTGTCAGTGGGGGGGGGGGGAGGGAACGGCGCCCCATCATGGGTGTCAGTGGGGGGGGGGGGGGAACGGCGCCCCATCATGGGTGTCAGTGGGGGGGGGGGGGGAACGGCGCCCCATCATGGGTGTCAGTGGGGGGGGGGGGAACGGCGCCCCATCATTGGTGTCAGGGGGGGGGGAACGGCGCCCCATCATTGGTGTCAGGGGGGGGGGAACGGCGCCCCATCATTGGTGTCAGGGGGGGGGGGGGAACGGCGCCCCATCATTGGTGTCAGGGGGGGGGGGGGAACGGCGCCCCATCATTGGTGTCAGTGGGGGGGGGGGGGAACGGCGCCCCATCATGGGTGTCAGTGGGAGGAACGGCGCCCCATCATTGGTGTCAGTGGGGGGGGGGGGGGAACGGCGCCCCATCATTGGTGTCAGTGGGGGGGGGAACGGCGCCCCATCATTGGTGTCAGTGGGGGGGGGGAACGGCGCCCCATCATTGGTGTCAGTGGGGGGGGGGGGAACGGCGCCCCATCATTGGTGTCAGTGGGGGGGGGGAACGGCGCCCCATCATGGGTGTCAGTGGGGGGGGGGGGGGAGGAACGGCGCCCCATCATGGGTGTCAGTGGGGGGGGGGAGGAACGGCGCCCCATCATGGGTGTCAGTGGGGGGGGGGAGGAACGGCGCCCCATCATGGGTGTCAGTGGGGGGGGGGAGGAACGGCGCCCCATCATGGGTGTCAGTGGGGGGGGGGAGGAACGGCGCCCCATCATGGGTGTCAGTGGGGGGGGGGGGAGGGAACGGCGCCCCATCATGGGTGTCAGTGGGGGGGGGGGGGGGGGAACGGCGCCCCATCATGGGTGTCAGTGGGGGGGGGAACGGCGCCCCATCATGGGTGTCAGTGGGGGGGGGAACGGCGCCCCATCATGGGTGTCAGTGGGGGGGGGAACGGCGCCCCATCATGGGTGTCAGTGGGGGGGGGAACGGCGCCCCATCATGGGTGTCAGTGGGGGGGGGGGGAACGGCGCCCCATCATTGGTGTCAGTGGGGGGGGGGGGGAAACGGCGCCCCATCATGGGTGTCAGTGGGGGGGGGGGGGAACGGCGCCCCATCATGGGTGTCAGTGGGGGGGGGGAGGAACGGCGCCCCATCATGGGTGTCAGTGGGGGGGGGGGGAACGGCGCCCCATCATGGGTGTCAGTGGGGGGGGGGAGGGAACGGCGCCCCATCATGGGTGTCAGTGGGGGGGGGGGGGAACGGCGCCCCATCATGGGTGTCAGTGGGGGGGGGGGGGAACGGCGCCCCATCATGGGTGTCAGTGGGGGGGGGAACGGCGCCCCATCATGGGTGTCAGTGGGGGGGGGGGAACGGCGCCCCATCATGGGTGTCAGTGGGGGGGGGGGGGGAACGGCGCCCCATCATGGGTGTCAGTGGGGGGGGGGGGGAACGGCGCCCCATCATGGGTGTCAGTGGGGGGGGGGGGGAACGGCGCCCCATCATGGGTGTCAGTGGGGGGGGGGGGGGGAACGGCGCCCCATCATGGGTGTCAGTGGGGGGGGGGGGGGGAACGGCGCCCCATCATGGGTGTCAGTGGGGGGGGGGGGGAACGGCGCCCCATCATGGGTGTCAGTGGGGGGGGGGGAACGGCGCCCCATCATGGGTGTCAGTGGGGGGGGGGGGGAACGGCGCCCCATCATGGGTGTCAGTGGGGGGGGGGGGGAACGGCGCCCCATCATGGGTGTCAGTGGGGGGGGGGGGGGGGGAACGGCGCCCCATCATGGGTGTCAGTGGGGGGGGGGGGGGAACGGCGCCCCATCATGGGTGTCAGTGGGGGGGGGGGGAACGGCGCCCCATCATGGGTGTCAGTGGGGGGGGGGGGCGGCGCCCCATCATGGGTGTCAGTGGGGGGAGGGGGGGGCGCCCCATCATGGGTGTCAGTGGGGGGGGGGGGGGAACGGCGCCCCATCATGGGTGTCAGTGGGGGGGGGGGGAACGGCGCCCCATCATGGGTGTCAGTGGGGGGGGGGGGGGAACGGCGCCCCATCATGGGTGTCAGTGGGGGGGGGGGCGGCGCCCCATCATGGGTGTCAGTGGGGGGGAGGGGGGGGCGCCCCATCATGGGTGTCAGTGGGGGGGGGGGGGGGGGACGGCGCCCCATCATGGGTGTCAGTGGGGGGGGGGGGAACGGCGCCCCATCATGGGTGTCAGTGGGAGGAACGGCGCCCCATCATGGGTGTCAGTGGGAGGAACGGCGCCCCATCATGGGTATCAGTGGGAGGAACGGCGCCCCATCATGGGTGTCAGTGGGAGGAACGGCGTCCCATCATTGGTGTCAGTGGAATAGTGCTCCATCATTGGTGTCAGTGGAATAGTGCTCCATCATTGGTGTTTTACCACCCCCCACTCATATTTTTGCTGGAACTTTTTTCCCCCTCACACACGTTCTCATCCATATAATTATTGCAGCATGAATGGAGTGAAGCGTTTTCTGATTGTGGGAAATCCGTCAGCAAGATGAACGTCGCCAAAGTCTCCCCTGGTTGGAAGAGCCGTCTGTCCAATTAGGGACCAAAGTTCCTCTTCGTCTGCAGGAGGGAGTCTGGCCGCCTTCCAGGGTCAGTGAACTAATAATGTGCTAATTAGAGAGATCCGAACACGCGATTCCCAGAGCGCAGAGCGGCGCTATTCCCCGCCATGGAGAGGCGCCAACCCCGCGAAATCACCGCCGTGCGTGCCGATAGACGGCCTACAGAGGGGAAAACCAATCGAAGAGACATGGCGAAGGGTACCGGCCGATCTACCGGAGGATCTCTACCAACTCTCCCTCCCTTCACCACCCCCTTGGTGTCAGCCGGAGGCATAGCGCCCCATGCTTGGTGTCAGCCGGAGGCATAGCGCCCCATGCTTGGTGTCAGCCGGAGGCATAGCGCCCCATGCTTGGTGTCAGCCGGAGGCATAGCGCCCCATGCTTGGTGTCAGCCGGAGGCATAGCGCCCCATCCTTGGTGTCAGCCGGAGGCATAGCGCCCCATGCTTGGTGTCAGCCGGAGGCATAGCGCCCCATGCTTGGTGTCAGCCGGAGGCATAGCGCCCCATGCTTGGTGTCAGCCGGAGGCATAGCGCCCCATGCTTGGTGTCAGCCGGAGGCATAGCGCCCCATGCTTGGTGTCAGCCGGAGGCATAGCGCCCCATGCTTGGTGTCAGCCGGAGGCATAGCGCCCCATGCTTGGTGTCAGCCGGAGGCATAGCGCCCCATGCTTGGTGTCAGCCGGAGGCATAGCGCCCCATGCTTGGTGTCAGCTGGAAAAACCCGTGAAAATCGCAATAGCATAGTGGGAACGCGATGACGTGAATGGGGCCTTAAGGCTACGTCTACGTGTGGCAGGAATATGCGCAAAAGCTCACGGGTTCCCGAGTCGGGAGCGTCCTTTCCACGTTTCTTGCGTACACTGAAATGAATGGGTTGCCAAACGTGCTCAAAACACGCAAAAAAAAAAAAGCGCACGCGCATGCTCGGTCCCTGCTGTACCAAGCGTAGTGCATTCTGGTGCATTGAATTTTTTTTAGCCTGTTGGGGGGTGCTTTGGTAGCCCCTTCATTTTGAAAATGACCGCCCTAACACAACACGTGCCGGCGCAAGACAGAACGCGCGCTAATGCAACTCAAGGTGCATTTTTGGGAACCAAAAAAAAGTCAGGGGGTTCTTCTCTCGGTTTCTCATAAATCCAGATACGTGTTACTGGCAGGATCACCAGGGAAAAAGAAAAATGGAGGCGTCCACTACCATCTTAGGCTAGGCTCACACCGTACAGGCGTGATGACGTCCGTGTGTTGCGTGCAGGGCAGCCCATTCATGTTGGGAATACAAAAATTGCATGCCGAAATGTGCTGCCACGTGTTGGGACCAGGGGCGGATGGACCATTTGGAAACTCTGGCGACGCCCGAGGGCCCGGGGTCAGTAGGGGGCCCCATGAGATGCCCCTGGTACCTTTTTCATAGGCTTTTTTGAGTTTGGGCAAGGACACAGGGGCCCCATGATCCCCTATTGCCCGGGGGGCCCCATGAGTTGTCAGTCCGCCCCTGGTTGGGACCCTAGGACAGGATACGTGTTACTGGCAGGATCACCAGAAAAAAAAAAAAAAGAAAAAAAACAAAAAACAAAAAGGCAGCCACCATCTTAGGCTAGGCTCACACCATACAGGCGCGATGACGTCTGCGTGTGGCATGTAGGGACAATGTGTGGCAACAATGCTACTCATTAACATGCATGGGGGTGCCAAAGAAAATGGATGTCCCCGATGCCTCCGCTACAGAGCACTGCTTCCCTGTGCAGGTCAGGACGGCGTAAGATTTTGAGCGTGTTCCCCAACATGTACAATGTATGAACCGAGCCTGACCAAGGACTGGTGAGCTGCTACACATGACATTGCTGGGTGTCAGAGAATGCGTCACGTGGCACACGGGGATCAGAGGGTGCGCGTCACGTGGCACACGGGGATCAGAGGGTGCGCGTCACGTGGCACACGGGGATCAGAGGGTGCGCGTCACGTGGCACACGGGGATCAGAGGGTGCGCGTCACGTGGCACACGGGGATCAGAGGGTGCGCGTCACGTGGCACACGGGGATCAGAGGGTGCGCGTCACGTGGCACACGGGGATCAGAGGGTGCGCGTCACGTGGCACACGGGGATCAGAGGGTGCGCGTCACGTGGCACACGGGGATCAGAGGGTGCGCGTCACGTGGCACACGGGGATCAGAGGGTGCGCGTCACGTGGCACACGGGGATCAGAGGGTGCGCGTCACGGGGATCAGAGGATGCGCGTCACGGGGATCAGAGGATGCGCGTCACGTGGCACACGGGGATCAGAGGATGCGCGTCACGTGGCACACGGGGATCAGAGGATGCGCGTCACGTGGCACACGGGGATCAGAGGATGCGCGTCACGTGGCACACGGGGATCAGAGGATGCGCGTCACGTGGCACACGGGGATCAGAGGATGCGCGTCACGTGGCACACGGGGATCAGAGGATGCGCGTCACGTGGCACACGGGGTTCAGAGGATGCGCGTCACGTGGCACACGGGGATCAGCCGCTGGCACACAGTCGGGTAAACACCATTGTATCCTCCATCCGGTCCGGGGACTTTGCTTCCTATTCCGAAGCCCCGATGAAGGGGGCGGGGTTTTGGCCCAAAACGCGTTGGATTTCCCGTACGGTCGTGGAATAAATGGATCGCTCATAGCGCCGCACTTCCATCTCAGAACCAATTACACGGTGCAAGACGGCGGGGATGTGGAGCACGCAAAATCAGTAACGACCTGCCATCAGGATCTTTTCGGAACGCATCTACCCTCATCAATACGACGATTCGCAGGAATTGTATCAAATAAAATGGCATAAAAACAAAAAATAAAAACTACCACAAAAAAGGAAAATAAAAGAAAAATTACAAAAACAAAAATAAAACAAAAACATAAAAACAAAGATAAAGATAAAATAAGAAAAGAACAAAAATTACATAAAACATAAACATAATAAAAAAATAACATAAAATAACATAAGATAAAATAAATTAAAGATAAAAGAAAAACAGAAAATAAAATTACACAAGATAAAACAAAATAAAAAAAATCATAAAATAAATAAAATGAAGATAAAATAAACAGAAAACAACAAGATGACACAAAATACCATAAAATAAATTGAGATAAAATAAGAAAAACAACAAAATAAAATAACGTAAAATGTTTTCAAAAATAGAACATAAAATAAAAGATTATAAAATGACACAAAATAACATAAAACCATAAAATAAAATGGTATAAAATACCATAAAATAAAAAAATATATATTAATATTATTATTATTATTATTATTAATTTCACAGAGCAAACAATGTCTTTAAATAATTTAACATATTTTTGAGGAAGGGTCTCCGTGTGGTCTCCTTGTGGTCCCCGTGTGGTCCCCTTGTGGTCCCTCTGTGGCCCCCGTGTGGCCCCCGTGTGGCCCCCGTGCTTTCCTATGTGATCACACCAGAATAAATAACTCTGAAACAAGCTGGTGTGTGAGGGGCAGAAGCAGAGCGTTGTCACCCTATAACAGGAAGTGCCGGAACCTCCATGGCGGGATCACCAGGGATTGTTTGAAGGCAGATTTCCAAGTCAAAGCTTCTATGAGATCCTGGCGCCATAATAAACGCAGACATTGCAGCCGGCCAATCCCCGGAGAGGGAAGGGTTAGGGCTCCTCCCATACCTCCTCCACGAGTCTGTCGGCTCCTTTGTTCTGGCTGAGCCGAGCAATCAAAGAGATTCCCCCGATGACATCACTCAGCGCCGCTCTTCACCGCCGCGGGAACCATCCATAGTCAGACAGACGAGTTCATACAAGTCCCAGCCCCACCGCCGTCTGCCATGGTGTCATCCCGACACAGAGGTTAGAGCGTCAGCTCCTCTGGTACAGAGACTGATGGGACTGCGGGGAGGGGACATTAGAGTGTAAGCTCCTCTGGTATAGAGATTGATGGGACTGTGGGGGAGGGGACATTAGAGTGTCAGCTCCTCTGTACAGAGACTGATGGGACTGTGGGGGAGGGGACATTAGAGTGTAAGCTCCTCTGGTACAGAGATTGATGGGACTGTGGGGGAGGGGACATTAGAGCGTAAGCTCCTCTGTACAGAGACTGATGTGACTGTGGGGGAGGGGACATTAGAGTGTAAGCTCCTCTGGTACAGAGACTGATGGGACTGTGGGGGGAGGGGACATTAGAGTGTAAGCTCCTCTGGTACAGAGATTGATGGGACTGTGGGGGAGGGGACATTAGAGTGTAAGCTCCTCTGGTGCAGAGACTGATGTGACTGTGGGGGAGGGGACATTAGAGTGTAAGCTCCTCTGTACAGAGACTGATGTGACTGTGGGGGAGGGGACATTAGAGTGTAAGCTCCTCTGTACAGAGACTGATGTGACTGTGGGGGAGGGGACATTAGAGCGTAAGCTCCTCTGGTACAGAGACTGATGGGACTGCGGGGGAGGGGACATTAGAGCGTAAGCTCCTCTGTACAGAGACTGATGGGACTGTGGGGGAGGGGACATTAGAGTGTAAGCTCCTCTGTACAGAGACTGATGGGACTGCGGGGGAGGGGACATTAGAGTGTAAGCTCCTCTGTACAGAGACTGATGTGACTGGCTCAGTGATCCCTGCACAGCGCCGCGGTATATGTCAGAGCTATTGTAGTGTGGACTGCGGTTGCCAATCTCCTCTCCCGCCTAAATCTGCCCCCACACATCATACAATCACCTTTAGGCTAGGTTGTGAGAACGTGCGCAAAAACCGCCAATTTCCCGCAACGCATAGAAACGCGTCGCCCTTCTGCAGATGTCATGCGGTGCTTTTAAATTCTTAACTGGCCTTCCCTCGCATCCGGGAATTCGCGCCCCGTGCACCATGCGTTTCGGCACAATTACGCCCAAAGGGTCAGGGACCTCTTAAAAGTTTCTCGCAGCCATTGAAACGAACGGGCTGCCCGACACGCGGAAATGCGCAGAACCGCGCCTCAGATTCACCAACACGGCGTCATAGCCGGACAAACCTAAATCATTCATTCCAGTAATATCCAATCAGGCCGGATCTCCGACTGCAGAGATAAAGGAGATTGTACAATCAGATTGTAGAGTGTATGGAGAGCGCAGCAACCATTTCCAAGGAAAATAGAATAAATGCGGGAACTTGATGGAGAGGAAGTGGAGATCTGGGAATTTTGTGTTTCGCCCAATTGAGTAAAAATGTATCAAACGTAAAAAAAGAAATGAAAAAGAAAATTAATAAATATATATAAAAAATGTTATGTATATATTTGTTAATTTTCTTTCATTTCTTTTTTTTATGTTGATACATTTTATAAATCTAATTTATAAAATGTATCAACATAAAAATTATATATTTAAAAAAATAATAATAATGTGTATATATATTTTTTAATATTATTATTTATTAGTGTTTTTTTTAATATATAATATTTATGTTGATACATTTTATAAATTAGATTTATAAAATGTATCGACAAAAAAAAAAAGAAATGAAAGAAAATTAACAAATATATACATAACATTTTTTATATATATTTATTAATTTTCTTTTTCATTTCTTTTTTTATGTTTGATACATTTTATAAATCTAATTTATAAAATGTATCAACATAAAAATTATATATTAAAAAAAACACTAATAAAGAATAATATTAAAAAATATATATACACATTATTATTATTATTATTTATTTTTTTAAGTATATAATTTTTATGTTGATACATTTTATAAATTAAATTTATAAAATGTATCAACAAAAAAAAAAGAAATGAAAAAGAAAATTAATAAATATATATAAATTACATACATATACACGGCTCCAAAAAATGAGAGGAAGACTGACAACCCATCAGACCCCAATGGGGGGGAATCTCCTGCTGGATCCCTATACTGACATGGACGGGGGATGGGTGAGGAATGTAAGGACGCCCCATCGTTGGATGGAAATGATCGACCTACAGAGGACTGAATTCAAAGACACCCCGAAAATCAAAGTGAAGAAATGATGCAGCAGGCGAGTCCATGTTGGTGAAATGTCATTGCAGGAACTCAGAATGGCCCTCAGTAGTCTGTGTGGCCCCCACGTGCTTGTATGCATGCCTGACAACGTCGGGGGAGGGTCCTAATGAGACCACGGATGGTGTCCTGGGGGATTTCCTCCCAGATCTGGACCAGGGTGTCACTGAGCTCCTGGACAGTCTGAGGTGCAACCTGGGGGCGTCGGATGGACCGCAACATGACATCCCAGAGGGGTTCTATTGGATTTAGGTCAGGAGAGCGTGGGGGCCATTCAATGGTATCAATTCCTTCATCCTCCAGGAACTGCCTGCATACTCTCCCCACATGAGGTCGGGCATTGTCTGCACCAGGAGGAACCCAGGACCCACCGCGCCAGGAGGAACCCAGGACCCACCGCACCAGGAGGAACCCAGGACCAACCGCACCAGGAGGAACCCACCGCGCCAAGAGGAACCCACCGCGCCAAGAGGAACCCACCGCGCCAAGAGGAACCCACCGCGCCAAGAGGAACCCACCGCGCCAAGAGGAACCCACCGCACCAGGAGGAACCCGGGACCCACTGCACCAGGAGGAACCCGGGACCCACTGCACCAGGAGGAACCCGGGACCCACTGCACCAGGAGGAACCCGGGACCCACTGCATCAGCGTAGGGTCTGACAATGGGTCCAAGGATTTCATCCCCATACCTAATGGCAGTCAGGGGGCCATTGTCTATCCTGTAGAGGTCTGTGTGTCCCTCCATGGAGATGCCCCCCCAGACCATCACTGACCCCCCACCACAACAGTCATGCTGAACCATGTTACAGGCAGCAGAACGTTCTCCACGGCTTCTCCAGACCCTTTCACGTCTGTCACATGTGCTCAGGGGGAACCCGCTCTCCTCTGGGGGGGGGGGGGGGAACCCGCTCTCCTCTGGGGGGGGGGGGGGAACCCGCTCTCCTCTGGGGGGGGGGGGGGGAACCCGCTCTCCTCTGTGAGGGGGGGGGGGGGAACCCGCTCTCCTCTGTGAGGGGGGGGGGGGGGGAACCCGCTCTCCTCTGTGAGGGGGGGGGGGGGAACCCGCTCTCCTCTGTGAGGGGGGGGGGGGGAACCCGCTCTCCTCTGTGAGGGGGGGGGGGGGGGAACCCGCTCTCCTCTGTGAGGGGGGGGGGGGGGGAACCCGCTCTCCTCTGTGAGGGGGGGGGGGGAACCCGCTCTCCTCTGTGAGGGGGGGGGGGAACCCGCTCTCCTCTGTGAGGGGGGGGGGGGAACCCGCTCTCCTCTGTGAGGGGGGGGGGGAACCCGCTCTCCTCTGTGAGGGGGGGGGGGGAACCCGCTCTCCTCTGTGAGGGGGGGGGGGGAACCCGCTCTCCTCTGTGAGGGGGGGGGGGGGAACCCGCTCTCCTCTGTGAGGGGGGGGGGGAACCCGCTCTCCTCTGTGAGGGGGGGGGGGGAACCCGCTCTCCTCTGTGAGGGGGGGGGGGGGAACCCGCTCTCCTCTGTGAGGGGGGGGGGGGGAACCCGCTCTCCTCTGTGAGGGGGGGGGGGGGAACCCGCTCTCCTCTGTGAGGGGGGGGGGGGAACCCGCTCTCCTCTGTGAGGGGGGGGGGGGGAACCCGCTCTCCTCTGTGAGGGGGGGGGGGGAACCCGCTCTCCTCTGTGAGGGGGGGGGGGGAACCCGCTCTCCTCTGTGAGGGGGGGGGGGAACCCGCTCTCCTCTGTGAGGGGGGGGGGGAACCCGCTCTCCTCTGTGAGGGGGGGGGGGGGAACCCGCTCTCCTCTGTGAGGGGGGGGGGGGAAACCCGCTCTCCTCTGTGAGGGGGGGGGGGAACCCGCTCTCCTCTGTGAGGGGGGGGGGGGAACCCGCTCTCCTCTGTGAGGGGGGGGGGAACCCGCTCTCCTCTGTGAGGGGGGGGGGGAACCCGCTCTCCTCTGTGAGGGGGGGGGGGGGAACCCGCTCTCCTCTGTGAGGGGGGGGGGGAACCCGCTCTCCTCTGTGAGGGGGGGGGGAACCCGCTCTCCTCTGTGAGGGGGGGGGGGAACCCGCTCTCCTCTGTGAGGGGGGGGGGGGGAACCCGCTCTCCTCTGTGAGGGGGGGGGGGGGAACCCGCTCTCCTCTGTGAGGGGGGGGGGGGAACCCGCTCTCCTCTGTGAGGGGGGGGGGGGAACCCGCTCTCCTCTGTGAGGGGGGGGGGGGAACCCGCTCTCCTCTGTGAGGGGGGGGGGGGAACCCGCTCTCCTCTGTGAGGGGGGGGGGGGGAACCCGCTCTCCTCTGTGAGGGGGGGGGGGAACCCGCTCTCCTCTGTGAGGGGGGGGGGGAACCCGCTCTCCTCTGTGAGGGGGGGGGGGAACCCGCTCTCCTCTGTGAGGGGGGGGGGGAACCCGCTCTCCTCTGTGAGGGGGGGGGGGAACCCGCTCTCCTCTGTGAGGGGGGGGGGGAACCCGCTCTCCTCTGTGAGGGGGGGGGGGAACCCGCTCTCCTCTGTGAGGGGGGGGGGGGGGAACCCGCTCTCCTCTGTGAGGGGGGGGGGGGAACCCGCTCTCCTCTGTGAGGGGGGGGGGGGAACCCGCTCTCCTCTGTGAGGGGGGGGGGGAACCCGCTCTCCTCTGTGAGGGGGGGGGGGAACCCGCTCTCCTCTGTGAGGGGGGGGGGGAACCCGCTCTCCTCTGTGAGGGGGGGGGGGAACCCGCTCTCCTCTGTGAGGGGGGGGGGGAACCCGCTCTCCTCTGTGAGGGGGGGGGAACCCGCTCTCCTCTGTGAGGGGGGGGGAACCCGCTCTCCTCTGTGAGGGGGGGGGAACCCGCTCTCCTCTGTGAGGGGGGGGAACCCGCTCTCCTCTGTGAGGGGGGGGGAACCCGCTCTCCTCTGTGAGGGGGGGGGAACCCGCTCTCCTCTGTGAGGGGGGGGGAACCCGCTCTCCTCTGTGAGGGGGGGGGAACCCGCTCTCCTCTGTGAGGGGGGGGGAACCCGCTCTCCTCTGTGAGGGGGGGGGAACCCGCTCTCCTCTGTGAGGGGGGGGGAACCCGCTCTCCTCTGTGAGGGGGGGGGAACCCGCTCTCCTCTGTGAGGGGGGGGGAACCCGCTCTCCTCTGTGAGGGGGGGGGAACCCGCTCTCCTCTGTGAGGGGGGGGGAACCCGCTCTCCTCTGTGAGGGGGGGGAACCCGCTCTCCTCTGTGAGGGGGGGGGAACCCGCTCTCCTCTGTGAGGGGGGGGAACCCGCTCTCCTCTGTGAGGGGGGGGGAACCCGCTCTCCTCTGTGAGGGGGGGGGAACCCGCTCTCCTCTGTGAGGGGGGGGGAACCCGCTCTCCTCTGTGACAAGCACAGGGCGCCAGTCTCTATGGCCGGATTGGCTGCAACATGTTTGAGATGCCCCACCGTGTAATTTAAATTCCTGAGCTGACTGAGGGCCACAAGTGAGGAGGTTAAGGGCCCCGTGTAGGCTGCAGTCTGGCATGCCTGGTCTAGATGGAAGATCTGGAGTGCCTCAGTATGAATCGTTATCCATCCCCCACTGCGCTGGGACTTGTAGTTCCTGCAGCTGGCCGAATCCAACAACGAAACGGTTGACGGTGCAGCAAGATCTCCTACAACTTCCCCCAGAGAATCCTCTACTGACACCGGAACACAATGGAACATAAAGCTGATACAATGTAACAATCGGGATCCTTCCACAACGACAACTGAGGCCCATCCTAGAAGCGGGATTATTCCTCCGAAGGAAGTCAGATGGAAGGATTCTCATCCTGGAAGATCGCACCGGATACATGGCAGGCGGCCAACAACCGCTGGAGGACAGAGGAGCCACGGATGGAAACAATGTAACATTTCCAAAACCTCTCCACATCGTCAGGATAAATCATGTAACAAGAACCGGAAACAATGGAACACGAAAGTCACTTCCTAGAATCCTGGAGACAGCGACTTCCAAAACACAAAGTAACAAGGACTGGATACAACGGAACATGAATAATAATAATGGCGCCTCCTATAATCCAGAATATGATACGGGATGACGTCAGGGGCACAAAGGAACAAGGATCAGGCTTGCTTCACACTGGATGCGATTTAAAAATCGCCCTTTTTTTGCGATTTCACCGCATTTTCTGAGGATTTGTTTGCAGCTAGTGAAGATTTCCCAACGATTGCTCGCGGTTTCCATTATATTTTAAGTGAAATCTCAACAAAGTGTAGAAATTTGCAATTTAAAAATCGCACAGTTTGTGATTTCACCGCATTTTCTGATGATTTGTTGGCAACTATTGAAGATTTCCCAACAATTTCTTGTGTTTTCCATGACAACCTCTGTATGTGAACTCACAACAAAACGCAGAAAACTGCGATTTAAAATTGCCCATTTTTTTGGCGATTTCGCCGCGTTTTCAGAGGATTTCTTTGCAACTAGTGACGATTTCCCAACGATTTCTCGCAGTTTCCATTATATTTTATGTGAAAACGCAACAAACTGTAGAAAATTGCTATTTAAAGTCGCACGGTTTGTGATTTCACCGCGTTTGATGATTTGTTTGCAGCTATTGAAGATTTCCCAACGATTTTGCGGTTTCCATATTTTATGTATGTGAACTCACAACAAAACGCACAAAACGGATTTAAAAATCACCCGTTTTGTTTGCGATTTTGCCGCGTTTCCTGAGGATTTGTTTGAAACTAGTGAAGATTTCCCAACGATTTCTCACATTTTCCATTATAACCTATGTATACGAAATCGCAACAAACTGTAGAAAAATGTGATTTAAAATCGCACAGTTTGCGATTTCACTGTGTTTTCCAAGGATTTGTTGGCAACTTGTGAAGATTTCCCAACGATTTCTCACATTTTCCATTTTATGTGAAATCGCAAACAAACTGTAGAAAATTGCAATTTAAAATCGCCCGATTTGTTTGCGATTTCGCCGCGTTTTCTGAGGATTTTTGGCAACTTGTGAAGATTTCCCAACGATTTCTCGCGGTTTCCATTATATTCTATGTATGTGAAAGCGCAACAAACCGCAGAAAAAGCAATACAAGAACGACTTTTAAAATTGCGCTGCAGCAAATCGCACGTTAAGACGCCGACATTCACATTCATTAGATCTGATTTCAGGTACGAATTCAAATTCCCAAATCGCACCTGAAATTGCGGCCGATGTGAGCGCTCCGACCCAGTCGGAACCGCACCGATGCGAGCGCTCCGACCCAGTCGGAACCGCACCGATGCGAGCGCTCCGACCCAGTCGGAACCGCACCGATGCGAGCGCTCCGACCCAGTCGGAACCGCACCGATGCGAGCGCTCCGACCCAGTCGGAACCGCACCGATGCGAGCGCTCCGACCCAGTCGGAACCGCACCGATGCGAGCGCTCCGACCCAGTCGGAACCGCACCGATGCGAGCGCTCCGACCCAGTCGGAACCGCACCGATGCGAGCGCTCCGACCCAGTCGGAACCGCACCGATGCGAGCGCTCCGACCCAGTCGGAACCGCACCGATGCGACCGCTCCGACCCAGTCGGAACCGCACCGATGCGACCGCTCCGACCCAGTCGGAACCGCACCGATGCGACCGCTCCGACCCAGTCGGAACCGCACCGATGCGACCGCTCCGACCCAGTCGGAACCGCACCGATGCGACCGCTCCGACCCAGTCGGAACCGCACCGATGCGACCGCTCCGACCCAGTCGGAACCGCACCGATGCGACCGCTCCGACCCAGTCGGAACCGCACCGATGCGACCGCTCCGACCCAGTCGGAACCGCACCGATGCGACCGCTCCGACCCAGTCGGAACCGCACCGATGCGACCGCTCCGACCCAGTCGGAACCGCACCGATGCGACCGCTCCGACCCAGTCGGAACCGCACCGATGCGACCGCTCCGACCCAGTCGGAACCGCACCGATGCGACCGCTCCGACCCAGTCGGAACCGCACCGATGCGACCGCTCCGACCCAGTCGGAACCGCACCGATGTGACCGCTCCGCTAGAAATCTGTCAGATCCAGATCACCTCCTAGAATCCAGATTTGGGCCACAAAGGAATCCGATTTAGATACAATGTAACAAATTATCCTCCCTGCCTCCAATCCAGAATGTGATCTGTAGAGACTTCAGAGATACCAAGTAAACGAATTAGATACAATGTAACAAATGGATTTTTCTTCCTAGAATTCTGGAGGTTTATGCCGGCCATCCATGGGTCAAAGTTCGACCGATATTTGTCCAAAAATAAGAATAATCGGCCGATATTCGCTCTGTTAGTGGGGCAATGACACCGGACGATTTTCACTGTTAGTGAGGCAATGACACCGGACGATTTTCACTGTTAGTGAGGCAATGACACCGGACGATTTTCACTGTTAGTGGGGCAATGACACCGGACGATTTTCACTGTTAGTGAGGCAATGACACCGGACGATTTTCACTGTTAGTGAGGCAATGACACCGGACGATTTTCACTGTTAGTGAGGCAATGACACCGGACGATTTTTGCTCTGTTAGTGGGGCAATGACACCGGACGATTTTCTCTGTTAGTGGGGCAATGACACCGGACGATTTTCACTGTTAGTGGGGCAATGACACCGGACGATTTTCTCTGTTAGTGGGGCAATGACACCGGACGATTTTCTCTGTTAGTGGGGCAATGACACTGGACGATTTTCACTGTTAGTGAGGCAATGACACCGGACGATTTTCACTGTTAGTGGGGCAATGACACCGGACGATTTTCACTGTTAGTGGGGCAATGACACCGGACGATTTTCACTGTTAGTGGGGCAATGACACCGGACGATTTTCTCTGTTAGTGGGGCAATGACACTGGACGATTTTCACTGTTAGTGAGGCAATGACACCGGACGATTTTCACTGTTAGTGAGGGCAATGACACCGGACGATTTTTGTGGTTCCTCCCCTTTTCGGTGATCAGGCATGTTGGAAAATTTGTGAAAAACGACCAATTTTTGACTCAATGACGGTCAAATTGTACGATTGTTTTTCCGAAAAGAATCTGCGCCATGAGCCGTGACCTGGAAGGAACAGAAGTCTCGCCTGTTATATGGGGAGAACTTTATGACTCGGTCGGCCGATTTTCTACATCATCGATGGCGCCATCGGACTACAGAGCGAACTACGTTTTCGATTTTCGGACAAAAAAATTGTTCGGAATTCGACCCACGTATGGCCTGCATTAGAGATTTTACAACACAAAGTAACAAAAGCTGGATACAATGTAACGAGTGCGGAGGATTTCACACCGAGGAGTTTTTGAAGCGATTTTGCATTAAAAAAAAAAAAGCGCCTGAAAAGCTCAAGAAAAATGCTTCTCTGTGTATGTGAATGTATATCTAGGCGAGTGTTCACACTGGGGCGTTCAGCATTTTCGGGGCATGTTTGGGGAGTAAAAAAACACCCAAAAAATGCCTCTTCCAACTGAAATCAATGGAAAACGCCTGAAAAACGCCCCAAAAATGCCTCTTCCCATTGACAAATTGAAAACGCCTAAAAAGCGCCTTGAAAACACTTCCGAGAAGCGTTTTTGGTGCAGTTTTTTAGTCACGTGTCCTTTAAAAAAAAGATGCTTAGAAAGTGCTGAAAGAGTGTGGTAAAAACGCTTGTGTGTTTTTGGGGTGGATCAGTGTGAAAGTTGCCTGAGGCTACGTTCACACTGCACAGCTTTTGAAGCATTTTTGCGGTGAAAAAAAAAAAAAAAAAAAAAAACCCTCAAGAAAAATGCTTCCCTGTGTATGTGAATGTATACAGTCATGGCCGAAATTGTTGGCACCCTTGATATTTTTCCTGAAAATCAAGTATTTCACACAAAAAAGGTATTGCATTAACACATGTTTTGCTATACACATGTTTATTCCCTTTGTATGTATTGGAACAAATATAAAACAGAGGCAGAAAAGCAAATATGACATAATGTCACACAAAACCCCAAAAATGGGCTGGACAAAAGTATTGGCACCCTTAACTTAATATTTGGTTGCACACCCTTTGGAAAACATAACTGAAATCAGTCGCTTCCTATAACCATCAATAAGCTTCTGACACCTCTCACCCGGAATTTTGGACCACTCTTCCTTTGCAAACAGCTCCAGGTCTCTCTTATTGGAAGGACACCTTTTCCCAACAGCAATTTTAAGATCTCTCCACAGGTGTTCAATGGGATTTAGATCTGGGCTCATTGCTGGCCACTTCAGAACTCTCCAGCGCTTCTTTGCCATCCATTTCTGAGTGCTTTTTGACGTATGTTTGGGGTCATTGTCCTGCTGGAAGACCCAGGATCTTGGACGCAAACCCAGCTTTCTGACACTGGGCCCTACAGTGCGACCCAAAATCCTTTGGTAATCCTCAGATTTCATGATGCCTTGCACACAGTCAAGGCACCCAGTGCCAGAGGCAGCAAAACAACCCCAAAACATCATTGAACCTCCACCATATTTTACCGTAGGTACTGTGTTTTGTTCTTTGTAGGCCTCATTCCGTTTTCGGTAAACAGTAGAATGATGTGCTTTACCGAAAAGCTCTATCTTGGTCTCATCTGTCCACAAGACGTTTTCCCAGAAGGCTTTTGGCTTACTCAAGTACATTTTGGCAAACTGTAGTCTTGCTTTTTTATGTCTCTGTGTCAGCAGTGGGGTCCTCCTGGGTCTCCTGCCATAGCGTTTCATTTCATTTAAATGTCGACGGATAGTTCGCGCTGACACTGATGCTCCCTGAGCCTGCAGGACAGCTTGAATGTCTTTGGAACATGTTTGGGGCTGCTTATCCACCATCCGGACTATTCTGCGTTGCAATCTTTCATCAATTTTCCTCATCCGTCCACGACCAGGGAGATTAGCTACAGTGCCATGGGTTGCAAACTTCTTGATAATGTTGCGCACTGTGGACAAAGGCAAATCTAGTTCTCTGGAGATGGACTTGTAACCTTGAGATTGTTGATATTTTGCCACAATTTTGGTTCTCAGGTCCTCAGACAGTTCTCGTCTCCTCTTTCTGTTGTCCATGCTTAGTGTGGCACAGACAGACACACAATGCAAAGGTTAAGTGAACGTCTCTCCTTTTTATCTGCTTTCAGGTGTGATTTCTATATTGCCCACACCTGTTACTTGCCCCAGGTGAGTTTACAGGAGCATCACATGCTTGTAACATTCTTATTTATCCGCAGTTGTGAAAGGGTGCCAATACTTTTGTCCAGCCCATTTTTGGAGGTTTGTGTGACATTATGTCGAATTTGCTTTCTTTCCTCCCTTTTTTTGTTTTGTCCCAATACACACAAAGGGAATAAACATGTGTATAGCAAAACATGTGTTAATGCAATACGTTTCGTGAGAAATACATGATTTCCTGGAGAAATATCAAGGGTGCCAACAATTTCGGCCATGACTGTATCTATGTATGTGTTCACACTGCGGCGTTGCGCTTGTGGTGCGGTGTAAAAACTCCCATCTGCAGCATCTTTGGGGAGTTAAAAAAAAAAAAAAAAAGCCCCAAAAACGCCTCTTCCTATTGAAATAAATGGAAAATACCTGAAAATTGCCTCAAAAATGCCGCAGAGAAAAAAGTGTTTTTGGTGGAGTTTTTAAGTCACATGTGCTATACAAAAAAAAAAAAAAAAAAACGCTCAGAAAGCGCGGTAAAAATGCCTATGCGTTCTTGCGGCAGATCCGTTTGAAAGTCGCCTTTTAGTATCCCTTCCTATAATCCGTGACAAATGCCGGCCATACACGGGTCGAATTCCGAACGATTTTTTTGTCTGAAAATCGGAAACGCTGTTCGCCCGGTAATCCGATGGCGCCAGCGATGATTTCGAAAATCGGCCGACCGATTCATAAAGTTCCCCCCATATAACAGGCGAGACTTCTGCTCCTTCCAGGTCGCGGCTCATGGCGCAGATTCTGTTCTGAAAACCGATCGTACGATTTGACATCGAGTGGAAAAATCGGTAATTTTTCACGCATTTTCCAACACGACCGATCACCAAAAAGAGGAGGAGCCACGAAAATCGGCCGGTGCCATCGACCCCACTAACAGAGCGAAAATCGGCCAATTATTCTTTCGGGGAGAAAAAAAAAAAAAAAACGGTGGAATTTGGACCAGTGTATGGCCGGCTGATCTTAGGAAGAGTAACAAAAAGGAACCCATCGCTCTTCCTTCCTATAGTCCTGGAGGGTCATCGACCTCCAAAAAACAAAGTAACAAGATGCAGATACAATGGAGTCTCGCTTCCTGTGATCCGTTGGGATCGGTGACACAAGAGGTGAAAAGTAACAGAGCGATTTTGTTACATTGTATCGAATTCTTGTTACTTTGTTGTTTGGGAAGTCCCCATCCAGGATTCTAGCATAAGAGCAATTTTGTTACATTGTATCCGCATCAGGGGCGGACTGACCATTTGGAAACTCGGGCACTGCCTGAGGGCCCGTGGTCAGTAGGGCCCATGAGATGCCCCTGGTACCTTTCATTGGCTTTTTTGAGTTTGGGCAAGGACACGGGCCCCATGATCCCCTATTGCCCGGGGGCCCCCATGAGTTGTCAGTCTGCCCCTGATCTGCATCTTGTTACTTTGTTTTTTGGAAATTTCCTTCCTAGGAAGTCAGAGCGATTTTGTTACATTGTATCGAATTCCTGACTTCCTAGGAAGGAAATTCCCAAAAAACAAAGTAACAAGATGCAGATCAGGGGCAGACTGACAACTCATGGGGGCCCCCGGGCAATAGGGGATCATGGGGCCCGTGTCCTTGCCCAAACTCAAAAAAGCCAATGAAAGGTACCAGGGGCATCTCATGGGGCCCCCTACTGACCCCGGGCCCTCGGGCAGTGCCCGAGTTTCCAAATGGTCAGTCCGCCCCTGATGCGGATACAATGTAACAATCACTCTTATGCTAGAATCCTGGATGGGGACTTCCCAAACAACAAAGTAACAAGAATTAGATACAATGTAACAAAATCGCTCTGACTTCCTAGAATCCTGGATAGGAAATTCCTAAAAAAAAACAAAGTAACAAGATGCAGATACAATGGAGTCTCATTTCCTATGATCCATTATGATTGGTGACACAAGAGGTGAAAAGCAACAAGAATTAGATACAATGTAACAAAATCACCCTGACTTCCTAGAATCCTGGATAGGGACTTCCCAAACAACAAAGTAACAAGATTCAGATACAATGGAGTCTCACTTCCTATGATCCATTGGGATCAGTGATGAAAAGAGGTGAAAAGTAACATGAATTAGATACAATGTAACAAAAATCGCTCTTACTTTTGCTAGAATCCTGGATAGGGACTTCCTATAAAAAACAATGTAACACGATTCAGATACAATGGAGTATCCCTTCCTATAATCCATTGGGTTCAGTGACATATGGATACAATGTAACAAAATAGCTCTTACTTCCTATAATCCTGGATAGGGACTTCCTATAAAAAACAAAGTAACACGATTCTGATACAATGTAACACGATTCAGATACAATGGAGTATCCCTTCCTATAATCCATTGGGATCAGTGACATATGGATACAATGTAACAAAATAGCTCTTACTTTTGCTAGAATCCTGGATAGGGACTTCCTATAAAAAACAATGTAACACGATTCTGATACAATGTAACACGATTCAGATACAATGTAACACGATTCAGATACAATGTAACACGATTCAGATACAATGGAGTATCCCTTCCTATAATCCATTGGGATCAGTGACATATGGATACAATGTAACAAAATAGCTCTTACTTCCTATAATCCTGGATAGGGACTTCCTATAAAAAACAAAGTAACAAGATGTGGATACAATGAAACCAATACTAGTCTCCCCACCTAGAATCGATAAAATACAATGTAACAAACTGCTCTTCCTATTATTCTGGAGTGACTTCCAAAAACAAGAAGTGGATACAATGGAACACATACTAATAATTCTCACCACCTCTAATCCAGGAGATAGAGACACCAAAGTAACAACAACTGGATACAATGTAACATGAAAACCTCACTTCTCATAACACGAGAGATTTGGTGACAAATACAACCCCCCCCCCTTCCCCCCCTTCCCCCCCACCAAAAAAAAAAACCCCTCCATCATGGATTGGATACAAAGTCACGGTTTATAATCCAGGAGATTGAAGGAACATGAAGGCCACAAAGCAACAATATTTGGATACAATGTAACAACAGAGCGTTTGTCCGTCATACTTTTTTTTTTTTTTTTTTTAATTTGCAAGTTACATTTTTTTTAGGACATGCCTTCACCCCCCCCCCCCCCCCCCCCTTCTAAGGTCCAAGCAGGACTCTTACAATGTAACAGTCTCACCATACAGAACCCAGAGGATTGATGGACTTCACTGAAACCCAGCATGAGGGACGGGTTACAATGTAACAAGATTAGTCTCACTGCCTACATTCCAGATGATTTACAGACTTCAGAGACACCAAGAAAAACAGGAAACAATCAGGAGAATCACAACTGCAGGAATATCATGTAACAGGGACTGGATACAATGTAACAAACTGGTATCACTTCTCATAATCCAGGAGATTTAAGGAGGTCGGTGACACAAAGTAACAAGGACTGGATACAATGCAACAAGATTTACTGACACCAGGGACACAAAGTAACAAGGACTGGATACAATGTAACAAATCAGTGTAATCCAGGAGGATTTAGTGACACCAAGGACATGATGTAGCAGGGACTAGTGGATACAATGTAACAAATCAGTCTAATCTAGGAGATTTAGTGACACCAGGGATACAAAGTAACAAGGACTGGATACAATGTAACAAGATTTACTGACACCAAGGACACAAAGTAACAAGGACTGGATACAATGTAACAAGATTTACTGACACCAGGGACACAAAGTAACAAGGACTGGATACAATGTAACAAGATTTACTGACACCAGGGACACAAAGTAACAAGGACTGGATACAATGTAACAAGTCAGTGTAATCCAGGAGGATTTAGTGACACCAAGGACATGTTGTAGCAGGGACTAGTGGATACAATGTAACAAATCAGTCTAATCTAGAAGATTTAGTGACACCAGGGACACAAAGTAACAAGGACTGGATACAATGTAACAAGATTTACTGACACCAGGGACACAAAGTAACAAGGACTGGATACAATGTAACAAATCAGTGTAATCCAGGAGGATTTAGTGACACCAAGGACATGATGTAGCAGGGACTAGTGGATACAATGTAACAAATCAGTCTAATCTAGGAGATTTAGTGACACCAGGGATACAAAGTAACAAGGACTGGATACAATGTAACAAGATTTACTGACACCAAGGACACAAAGTAACAAGGACTGGATACAATGTAACAAGATTTACTGACACCAGGGACACAAAGTAACAAGGACTGGATACAATGTAACAAGTCAGTGTAATCCAGGAGGATTTAGTGACACCAAGGACATGTTGTAGCAGGGACTAGTGGATACAATGTAACAAATCAGTCTAATCTAGGAGATTTAGTGACACCAGGGATACAAAGTAACAAGATTTAGTGCAATCCAGGAGATCTGGTGACACCAAGGATACAAGTTAACAAGGACTGGATACAATGTAACAAAATTAATCTAATCCAAGAGATTTAGTGACACCAGGGATACAAAGTAACAAGGACTGAACCCAATGTAAAAAGTTAGTCTAATACAGGAGATTTAGTGACACCAAGGACATGATGTAGCAGGGACTGGATACAATGTATCAAGATTTAGTGTAATCCAGGAGATCTGGTGACACCTGGGATACAATGTAAAAAGATTTAGTGACACCGGGGGACACAAAGTAACAGGGACTGGATACAATGTAACAAGTCAGTGTAATCCAGAAGGATTTAGTGACACCAGGGAAATGATGTAACAAGATTTAGTGTAATCCAGGAGATCTGGTGACACCAAGGATACAAGTTAACAAGGACTGGATACAATGTAACAAATTAGTCTAATCTAGGAGATCTGGTGACACCAGGGATATAAAATAGCAAGGACTGGATACAATGTAACAAATTAATCCAGGAGATTTAGTGACACCAGGGACACAAAGTAACAAATTAGTCTAATCTAGGAGATCTGGTGACACCAGGGATACAATGTAACAAGGGCTGGACACAATGTAACAAGGGCTGGATACAATGTAACAAGGGCTGGATACAATGTAACAAGGGCTGGACACAAAGTAACAAGGGCTGGACACAAAGTAACAAGGGCTGGACACAATGTAACAAGGGCTGGACACAATGTAACAAGGGCTGGACACAATGTAACAAGGGCTGGACACAATGTAACAAGGGCTGGACACAATGTAACAAGGGCTGGACACAATGTAACAAGGGCTGGACACAATGTAACAAGGGCTGGACACAATGTAACAAGGGCTGGACACAATGTAACAAGGGCTGGATACAATGTAACAAGGGCTGGACACAAAGTAACAAGGGCTGGACACAATGTAACAAGGGCTGGATACAATGTAACAAGGGCTGGATACAAAGTAACAAGGGCTGGACACAATGTAACAAGGGCTGGATACAATGTAACAAGGGCTGGATACAATGTAACAAGGGCTGGATACAAAGTAACAAGGGCTGGATACAATGTAACAAGGGCTGGATACAATGTAACAAGGGCTGGATACAATGTAACAAGGGCTGGATACAAAGTAACAAGGGCTGGATACAATGTAACAAGGGCTGGATACAAAGTAACAAGGGTTGGATACAATGTAACAAGGGCTGGATACAAAGTAACAAGGGCTGGATACAATGTAACAAGGGCTGGATACAATGTAACAAGGGCTGGATACAATGTAACAAGGGCTGGATACAATGTAACAAGGGCTGGATACAATGTAACAAGGGCTGGATACAATGTAACAAGGGCTGGATACAATGTAACAAGGGCTGGACACAATGTAACAAGGGCTGGATACAAAGTAACAAGGGCTGGACACAATGTAACAAGGGCTGGATACAATGTAACAAGGGCTGGATACAATGTAACAAGGGCTGGATACAAAGTAACAAGGGCTGGATACAATGTAACAAGGGCTGGATACAATGTAACAAGGGCTGGATACAATGTAACAAGGGCTGGATACAAAGTAACAAGGGCTGGATACAATGTAACAAGGGCTGGATACAAAGTAACAAGGGTTGGATACAATGTAACAAGGGCTGGATACAAAGTAACAAGGGCTGGATACAATGTAACAAGGGCTGGATACAATGTAACAAGGGCTGGATACAATGTAACAAGGGCTGGATACAATGTAACAAGGGCTGGATACAATGTAACAAGGGCTGGATACAATGTAACAAGGGCTGGATACAATGTAACAAGGGCTGGATACAATGTAACAAGGGCTGGACACAATGTAACAAGGGCTGGATACAATTCTCTAACTTCCAGAGAAGTGACCGCAGTTCTCACACACAAAGGAACACTCCTCGGATACAATGTAACACGCCAGGGACATGGACCCACCTTGGAGCACAGCAGCACAAGAAGGGTTCCGAAGCTCCCAGTGACACCCATGGCGGCTGTAGGGTTTCCCTCCTGAGTCAGGACAGCTGGGGGCCAAGTCCAGGGGCCACAAGTACGGCTGCTCTTCAGGACGGGCTCAGTCCCTCCGCATGGCAATCCCGGGGTTGATGGGGCTCAGCTCCGGGGATGGAGGGGTCTCTGCGGAATGGGGGACCCCCGATGAGCCGTCCGCTCTGCTCTGGGCTGGGAATGAGGAGACCCCCTTACTGATCCTTCACCATTCAGTCCCGAAAGAGAGGAGTGAGGAGGAGGAGGAGGAAGTTAGTAGGATGGTGATTGGAGGGGGGGGGAGGTTTCTCCAGGCTGGGTGGAGGGAGAGGAGACAATGGGGGCTTAACCCTTTCCTGGCAGCCCCCTTAACCCCTCCACTGCTGAAGCTGCCCCAGGTCACCCCCCAGTGTATTGTCTGTGCAGATCAGACATGGAGTGGGGGGGCCTTCTGATGACTATCTGGGGGGGGGGGGGCCCTTCTGATGTCTGTCTGGGGGGGGGCCCTTCTGATGACTATCTGGGGGGGGCCCTTCTGATGTCTGTCTGGGGGGGGGCCCTTCTGCTGACTATCTGGGGGGGGGCCCTTCTGATGTCTGTCTGGGGGGGGGGGCCCTTCTGATGACTATTTGGGGGAGGCCCTTCTGATATCTGTCTGGGGGGGGCCCTTCTGATGTCTGTCTGGGGGGGGCCCTTCTGATGACTATCTGGGGGGGCCCTTCTGATGTCTGTCTGGGGGGGGGCCCTTCTGATGACTATTTGGGGGGGCCCTTCTGATATCTGTCTGGGGGGGGCCCTTCTGATGACTATTTGGGGGAGGCCCTTCTGATATCTGTCTGGGGGGGGCCCTTCTGATGTCTGTCTGGGGGGGGGGCCCTTCTGATGACTATTTGGGGGAGGCCCTTCTGATATCTGTCTGGGGGGGGCCCTTCTGATATCTGTCTGGGGGGGGGCCCTTCTGATGACTATCTGGGGGGGGCCCTTCTGATATCTGTCTGGGGGGGGCCCTTCTGATGTCTGTCTGGGGGGGGCCCTTCTGATGACTATCTGGGGGGGCCCTTCTGATGTCTGTCTGGGGGGGGCCCTTCTGATGACTATTTGGGGGGGCCCTTCTGATATCTGTCTGGGGGGGGCCCTTCTGATGTCTGTCTGGGGGGCCCTTCTGATGACTATCTGGGGGGGCCCTTCTGATGTCTGTCTGGGGGGGCCCTTCTGATGACTATTTGGGGGGGCCCTTCTGATGTCTGCCTGGGGGGGGGCCCTTCTGATGTCTGTCTGGGGGAGCCCTTCTGATGTCTGTCTGGGGGGGCCCTTCTGATGACTATTTGGGGGGTCCTTCTGATTTCTGTCTGGGGGGGCCCTTCTGATGACTATCTGGGGGGGGTCTTCTGATGTCTGTCTGGGGGGGCCCTTCTGATGTCTGTCTGGGGGGGCCCTTCTGATGTCTGTCTGGGGGGGGCCTTCTGATGTCTGTCTGGGGGGGGGCCCTTCTGATGTCTGTCTGGGGGGGCCCTTGTGATGTCTATGTGGGTAGAAGGTGGTCTATCCGTCCAGTAGATTGCCAGCTCTTGGGCTCACAGGAAGCAGTTGTAGCGAGCTTTCCAGTGATCAGGGGCGGACTGTCAACTCATGGGGCCCCCGGGCAATAGGGGATCAGGGGGCCCCCGGGCAATAGGGGATCATGGGGCCCCTGTGTACTTGCCCAAACTCAAAAAAGCCTATGAAAAAGGTACCAGGGGCATCTCATGGGGCCCCTTACTGACCCTGGGCCCTCGGGCAGTGCCCAAGTTTCCAAACGGTCAGTCCGCCCCCGGGTTCAATACAAGAGGGTTAGGAGGGCCCTGTTCCTAGGAGCGTGCAATCTAATAGGGAGGGGCTTGTGGAAAAACTGCGGGGGATGGGCTGACGGGAGAAATAGAAGATTTGACAGCAAAGGCTTCCCTGCAAGAGATGAGTTTTCTGGGAAACTTCAATGGAAACGCATTAAAAAACGCAAGCAAAACGCAAGTGCGTGCATTTTTGGTGCGTTTCCTGGCTGATAACAGACCCCTCCCCCTAGCAACATTACCACATCCCAAAAATGCAAAACGCATCAAAAATCAATGTGAAAAAAACGCAAACGGCAACGCAAAATGCACCACAACAACCGCAACCTGCAGAGCTGCATTGAGCCCGGGTTCACACCTATGCGGTGCGGGAAATGTTGCGAATCCTGTACGTTTCCCGCACCGCATTGCAATCGCGTTCATGCGATCTGGTGCGGGTGTCAATGATAAAGTAACGACATCCTGGAACAGATCGCAAAACGCAATGCGATCGCCAGAAATCCAGATGAGGATTTAAAAAAAAAATGGGTCCTGCACCTTTTTTGTGCAAAATGTACGGCTCAAATCGCACGATACAGACATTTGCATGTAATTGCGGCGCGATTCCTGTGCGAATTGAATGCGGCGTCTGGCGCTGCATAGTGTGAACCGGGGCGTTTCCTAAACGCACAACAAAACAGAAAAAAAGGCGCATTTTACGCCATCAGGCCCCGTTTTGTACTGATGCGGCGCTGGAAAGGAGGCGATTTCTGTGCGTTTCCCATAGCAATTGCTGCGGGCGTCAATGGAAAGTTACCGACGCCCCAAAAAGCAGGTCGCAAACGCAGTGCGTCTGCCTCAACCGCATCCCACCGGTATAAACACCAGTTCCAGGGTAAATTATAAAAAAGCTGCACCTTTTTTGACTCGCATTTGATGCGATTTGAGAAAATCAAAAACGATGCAGCGCACAGAATCGCGTGTGATTCGCACAGGAATGGCGGTACAATTTGCGATTCACAAGCGGTTCCCAAGCGTGAACCTAGGCCAGTATGTAATGGTGCCCCAATCGACGCGTGTTTTGCCGCGTGTTTGTCATGTGACGCACTACAAACGCGCCAAAAAACGCACTGAACGAAGACCTGAGGTTTAGCGACCAAAAAAAGATTCTGCAGCTACTTTTGGTGCGTTTTCCCAAATGAACACGCTGTCCTAGGCGCGCAAAAAATGGAAGCGGTTGTAGCGAGCTCTGCAGCGAGGTTGGAATCTCTGTGGGCCGTCCCCGACCATAGCGACCCCTCTGGGAATGCGATGTTTCGCGCGGCGGTCCTTTCGTGAGACGAGCGCGGTCCTTTTTTTTTTTTGCGACTAATTGTTGCACTTTTGGAACCAATGGCTCCCTATGGAGTGAAACAGACGGGTAGCTGCGATTTATCACTCGCGATCATATTGCGCACATCCAGCCAGGACTGACAACTCATGGGGCCCCCGGGCAATAGGGGATCATGGGGCCCCTGTGTCCTCGCCCACACTCAAAAAAGCCTATGAAAAAGGTACCAGGGGCATCTCATGGGGCCCCCTACTGACCCCGGGCCCTCGGGCAGTGCCCGAGTTTCCAAATGGTCAGTCCGCCCCTGCATCCAGCCACGATCGCCGCTGGCTGTGCGAACCGTCGCGGAGGACGCAGTTATCAGCGCATGGTTGTCAAGTCCAGCCGCAGGAATTCGCAGAAAAATCACAGCGCATGTCACAGGGGCGGACTGACAACTCATGGGGCCCCCGCAGGCAATAGGGGATCATGGGGCCCCTGTGTCCTAGCTCACACTCAAACCACACCTGAAAAAGCCTACGAAAGGTACCAGGAGCATCTCACGGGGCCCCCTACTGACCCCGGGCCCTTGGGCAGTGCCCAAGTTCCCGAATGGTCAGTCCGCCCCTGACAGGGGCCGACTGACAACTCATGGGGCCCCCAGGCAATAGGGGACCATGGGGCCCGTGTCCTCACCCACTTAAACCACACCCAAAAAAAGCCTATGAAAGGTACCAGGGGCATCTCATGGGGCCCCCTACTGACCCCAGGCCCTCGGGCTGTGCCCGGGTCTCCAAATGGTCAGTCCGCCCCTGACGGGCCGACTGACAACTCATGGGGCCCCCGGGCAATAGGGGATCATGGGGCCCCTGTGTCCTCGCCCACACTCAAACCACACCCAAAAAAGCCTACGAAAGGTACCAGGGGCATCTCATGGGGCCCCTTACTGACCCCGGGCCCGAGTTTCCAAATGGTCAGTCTGCACCTGGCGTGTCATCGCCTTGCGCTTCAAACGTACGCAATACGACGCGCATAGGGGGCCGTCTGATCCAAAGATGTTGCAGTCGACCGCGTCAAATGAGCGATTCGTAGGGAGCGACTGGACTGAGCGCTTTGTAGCGATCGACCGCTACTCCTATCCGCGCACAGTTATCAAGTCCAGCCGCAGGAATTCGCAGAAAAATCGCAGCGCGCATCATCGCCTGTGCGAACGGAGCCTTGCGCTTCAAACGAACGCAATACGACGCGCATAGGGAGCCGTCTGATCCAAAGGGGTTGCGATCGACCGCGTCAAATGGGCGATTTATAGGGAGAGACTGGACTGAGCGATTTGTAGCGATCGACCGCTACTCCTAAGACCACGTCCATCTTTTTTTTTCTCACAGTGGAGTGTGTGATGGGGCCCCCGGGCAATAGGGGATCATGGGGCCCCTGTGTCACACTCAAACCACACCCAGAAAAGTCTATGAAAGGTACCAAGGGCATCTCATGGGGCCCCCTACTGACCCCGGGCCCTTGGGCAGTGCCCGAGTTCCCAAATGGTCAGTCCGCCCCTGACAGGGGCCGACTGACAACTCATGGGGCCCCCGGGTAATAGGGGATCATGGGGCCCCTGTGTCCTCGCCCACACTCAAACCACACCCAAAAATGCCTACAAAAGGTACCAGGGGCATATATTGGGGCCCCTTACTGACCCCGGGCCCGTGTTTCCAAATGGTCAGTCCGCCCCTGGACAGGGGCGGACTGACAACTCATGGGGCCCCTGGCCAATAGGGGACAATGGGGCCCCTGTGTCCTTGCCCACTTAAACCACACCCAAAAAAAGCCTATGAAAGGTACCAGGGGCATCTCATGGGGCCCCCTACTGACCCCGGGCCCTTGGGCAGTGCCCGAGTTCCCAAATGGTCAGTCCGCCCCTGACAGGGGCCGACTGACAACTCATGGGGCCCCCGGGTAATAGGGGATCATGGGGCCCCTGTGTCCTCGCCCACACTCAAACCACACCCAAAAATGCCTACGAAATGTACCAGGGGCATATATTGGGGCCCCTTACTGACCCCGGGCCCGTGTTTCCAAATGGTCAGTCCGCCCCTGGACAGGGGCGGACTGACAACTCATGGGGCCCCCGGCCAATAGGGGACAATGGGGCCCCTGTGTCCTTGCCCACTTAAACCACACCCAAAAAAAGCCTATGAAAGGTACCGGGGGCATCTCATGGGGCCCCCTACTGACCCCGGGCCCGAGTTTCCAAATGGTCAGTCCGCACCTGGCGTGTCATCGCCTCGCGCTTCAAACGTAGGCAATACGTCGCTACGACGCGCATAGGGGGCCGTCTGAGCCAAAGATGTTGCAGTCGACCGCGCCAAATGGGCGATTTATAGCGAGCGACTGGACGGAGCGATTTGTAGCGATCGATCGATACTTTTTTTCTCACAGTGGAGTGCGGAGCCCTCGGAAGAGCTTTGGGGTTTTTGCCCAAATGAACGACCTGCCCTAGGCGCGTGAAAAATGCGCAAAAAAACTCGGAAACGCACATTGCAGTGCGAATGGGACGTCATAAAGCAACAAACGATCAATTTGTTGATTTTTTTTTTTTGTCGCATTATCGCGTCTGCAGGTGCATGTGTGTGCGGTATCGGCACGTTTGCGTCTAAGGCGGCTCATGCGCTTCGATGGCGCGAGAAACAAGTCCCTTGGTATTGTCCAAAAACGCAGCATGACGCGGTTTGGTGCATGCGCACGCCATTAGCAATGAATCCCCCACCCTAAAGTGCAACGCGTTTCGGTGTGTCGGGACAGCGCGCAATGTTGCGTCCGTTCCCAACAGGCACAGATTTGAACCAAACCTGAAAAGCAGCTGCCTATTTCGCTTTGCGTGCAGCGCAAACGCATCCCAATAGGACAAGCTGCATCCAGAAACGCAACGCCAAGCGCAGCCTTGGAGCTGCCATCCACACTGCACCATCGAGGCGAGGGGGAATCGGCAGACTTGGGATTCATGCAAAATGGGATTCCCCTCCCCCCCGTGGGCCCCTGCCGTTTAGGGCCCGTTCACACTCCATGCGTTTCCTTTGCTTTTTTTCTGCATCCAAAACGCACGGAAAGTCGGTGATCTGGTTGTCATAGTTCACATCAGCGTTTGCCGTTCCAGGGGGTTCCAGTTGCAGGAAAAAGAATAGAACAGGCGGCTTTTTTTCTGCACGGAAATGTACTGGAACGCCGTAATACGCATCGAAAACGCACCGGAACGCAAAAAAACCGCACGTCCCCATTTAAATTGAAGAAAAAAATGAACAAGAATGTGTCAAAAATACACCGGAACGCGCCCAAATGGATCAAAAATGCGCGTGCAGAAACAGAAAACTGCGTTTCTATGGTGTGAAATTGCAGCGTGTGGAGAGATCGGCAAGTAAAGGGAACGGCCTATAGGGTGACAACGCTCTGTCCCTGTCTCCCAATGGTGCTCTTGCGTTGTCACCCTTTCACACGGGCTTCTAACATCGCTGATAAGACGTTCACTGACCTCCAGTCGCAACTTGATGCTGTTGTTCGTGTTCCCCCGGCTGTCACGGAATGCATAAAAAAAAACGCACCGGAACGCACATGTCCCGATTTAAATTGAAGAAAAAGGAGAGGGGGAAAAAATGAACCAGAACGTGTCAAAAATGCACCGGAATGCACCACAACGCATCAAAAAGCGCATGCAGAAACAGAAAACTGCGTTTCTATGGTGTGAAACTGCTGCGTGTCGAGAGATTGGCAAGTATAGGGAACGGCCTATAGGGTGACAACGCTGTGTCCCTGTCTCCCAATGGTGCTCTTGCGTTGTCACCCTTTCACATGGGATTCTGATGGAGACTATGTGCGGCCGTTTCAACTTCAACACACATTACACAGGAATGGTCCGCTTTTGTCCCTGACGATCCTGCCAATAAATCCCTATTCTGGACACTTCCTGGTAAAGGGTGACAACGCTCTGTCCCTGTCTCCCAACGGTGCTCTTGCGTTGTCACCCATTGTTGTCACATTGTAATTGCCCATTTCAGCACACATTAAACAGGAAAATTGCTCTGCTGTCCCTGATAATCTTGCCATGATGCTCTTTATGTAGGCATTTCCTGTTATAGGGTGACAACGCTCTGTCCCTGTCTCCCAATGGTGCTCTTGCGTTGTCACCCTTTCACATGGACTTCTAATGGAGACTACACGTGCAGATTTCATCACACATTAAACTGGAATGCTGCTCTGTTGTCCCTGATAATCCTGCCATGATGGTTCTTATGTGGACATTTCCTGTTAAAGGGTGACAACACTCTGTCTTTGTCTCCCAATTCTGCTATTGCGTTGTCACACAAGTTTCCAATGGAGACTATGAGTGGCCATTTCAACTTCAACACGCATTGCACAGGAATGGTCCACTTTTATCCCTGGTGATCCTGCCATTAAGGCCCTTATTTGGGCATTTCCTGTTATAGGGTGACAACGCTCTGTCCCTGTCTCCCAATGGTGCTCTTGTGTTGTCACCCTTTCACATGAGCGTCTGATGGAGGCTACAAGTGCCCATTTCAAGACACATTAAACAGGAATGTTGCTCTGTTGTCCCTGATAATCCTGCCATGTAGACATTTCCTGTTAAAGGGTGACAACGCTCTGTCTTTTGTCTTCCAATTCTGCTATTGCGTTGTCACACTGTCACATGGGTTTCCAATGGAGACTATGAGCGGCCATTTCAACTTCCAACAAACATTACACAGGAATGGTCCGCTTCTATCCCCGGCCATCCTGCCATTAAGGCCCTAATTTGGGCATTTCCTGTTATAGGGTGACAACGCAAGAGCACCGTTGGGAGACAGGGACAGAGCGTTGTCACCCTATAACAGGAAATGTTATAGTGTGAACCGGGGGGCGGACTGACAACTCATGGGACCCCCGGGCAATAGGGGATCATGGGGCCCCTGCAGGGGCGGACTGACAACTCATGGGGCCCCCGGGCAATAGGGGATCATGGGGCCCCTGCGGGGGCGGACTGACAACTCATGGGGCCCCCGGGCAATAGGGGATCATGGGGCCCCTGTGTCCTTGCCCAAACTCAAAAAAGCCTATGAAAAAGGTACCAGGGGCATCTCATGGGGCCCCCTACTAACCCCGGGCCCTAGGGCATTGCCCGAGTTTCCAAATGGTCAGTCCGCCCCTTGTGCGAACCAGACCTCATGGCGGGTATAGGCGGGTAGTGAATGCGACCGAATTCTCCTCTGTGTCAGTGGCCCCCCCAAGTCCAAGTCCACAAACTCCACCAGCTGTGGTCCAGAGGAGACCAATAAAGCCCATCCCCACCCCCGGGGGCGATTCTGCCTCATTGGCGCGGCGGGGGGACGCATTCTTTTTGACCTGATCCTCATCTGTTTTGTGATTTCCTGATGGGCCCCGGATCTCTCCCGAGCTGTCCATGGGGGCCAGTGGGGATGAAAGGGCCCCTCCGCCATTATCTGGCCTTGTGATCTCATTGTTTGATGTTGAATGGTCTGTGGAGGATGTGAGTCTATTATTATGGACTGTTTGTCCCCCCCCCCCCTCTGGGTAGAGGAAGCCCATTCAGGATGTGGTCTCTCCCGGTGGGGGGTGGTCTTCACCTTGAGGGTCTCGGCTTGGCCAATAAAAGGTGCTCCTGCTGGATCTCCATTGTGGTTTATTGCGGCCTTGTAATGTGTGCGCTTCATAAAAGTCTCAAATCTCTGAGTTTTATCACCCCCCCCCCACCACCACCTCGGGCCCCCCACACTGCCCATGGGGGGGGGGGGTTAAAGGGCCAATAAAACTGGGATAAGAAGAGCCATGAATACTACATGCGTCTGTATGGGAAGAAGGTCTGAGACCTCGGCTCCTCGATGGGCGATATGACCGCATTGGGGGATTCTGGGGCCCCCCCACTAGGGGCTTATTCACATCATTCACGATGAATGGGCCGATGCGGCAAAAACCGCGCGTGAAGCGTCTCTGGCTGCGCAGTATTGCGTTGGCTCCATGGCCATCGGGAATAAATGGCACCCCATTGCACCAATGCATGTGACCCCGAGGGGCCGCTCCCACTAGTGCGACGTGTCATGCAACTTTGTCCCTGACCATCCTGCCATTAAGGCCCTTATTTGGGCATTTCCTGTTATAGGGTGACAACGCTCTGTCCCTGTCTCCCAATTGGGCTCTTGCGTTGTCACCCATTGTTGTCACGTTGTAATTGCCCATTTCAGCACACATTAAACAGGAAAGTTGCTCTGATGTCCCTGATAATCCTGCCATGATGGTCCTTATGTAGGCACTTCCTGTTAAAGGGTGACAACGCTCTGTCCCTGTCTCCCAGTTGGGCTCTTGCGTTGTCACCCTTTCTCATGGGCTTCTGATGGAGACTACGAGCGGCCGTTTCAACTTCAACACACATTGCACAGGAATGGTCCGCTTTTGTCCCTGACGATCCTGCCATTAAGGCTCTTATTTGGGCATTTCCTGTTATAGGGTGACAACACTCTGTCCCTGTCTCCCAACGGTGCTCTTGCGTTGTCACCCTTTCGCATGGGCTTCTGATGGAGACTACGAGCGGCCGTTTCAATTTCAACACACATTGCACAGGAATGGTCCGCTTTTGTCCCTGACGATCCTGCCATTAGGACCCTTATTTGGGCATTTCCTGTTATAGGGTGACAACGCTCTGTCCCTGTCTTCAAATTGTGCTCTTGCATTGTCACCCTTTCGCATGGGCTTCAGATGGAGACTACGAGCGGCCATTTCAGCGCACATTAAACAGGAATATTGCTCTGTTGTCCCTGATAATCCTGCCATGATGGCCCTTACGTAGGTACTTCCTGTTAAAGGGTGATAACGCTCTGTCCCTGTTTCCCAATTGTGCTCTTGCGTTGTCACCCTTTCTCATGGGCTTCTGATGGAGACTACGAGCGGCCGTTTCAACTTCAACACTCATTGCACAGGAACGGTCAGCTTTTGTCCATAGTGATCCTGCCATTAAAGTTCTAATCTGGGCACTTCCTATTATAGGGTGACAACGCTCTGTCCCTGTCTCCTAATTCTGCTGTTGCGTTGTCACACTGTCACTTTGGTTTCTGCAGGAGACTACAAGTGGCTGTTTCAACTTCAACACACATTACACAGGAATGGTCCTCTTTTGTCCCTGGTGATACTGCCATTAAGGCCCTTATTTGGGCATTTCCTGTTATAGGGTGACAACGCTTTGTACCTGTCACCCAATTGTGCTCTTGCGTTGTCACCCTGTCACATGGACTTCTGATGGAGACTACATGTGCCAATTTCAGCATACATTAAACAGGGATGTTGCTCTGTTGTCTCTGATAATGCTGCCATGATGGCCCTTATGTAGTCACTTCCTGTTAAAGGGTGACAACGCTCTGTCCCTGTCTCCCCAATCTGCTATTGCATTGTCACATAGGTTTCTGTTGGAGATTACGAGCGGCTGTTTCAACTTCAACACACATCACACAGGAATGGTCCGCATTTCCCTGGTGATCCTGCCATTAAGCCCCTTATTTGGGCATTTCCTGTTATAGGGTGACAACGCACTGTCCCTTTCTCCCAATTGTGCTCCTGTGTTGTCACCCTGTCACATGGGCTTCCAGTGGCCATTTCAACATTACACAGACATGGTCCACTGTTCTACGTAAGCAAAGGGGCAGCGATAACAGTGGCCGCGGCCATATGTGGTCAGTGATGTCACCAACATCCCCGCCCCATGCCTTGTATAGCTGATAACAGCTCAGGGATGAGCCGCGTGCGCCGGGCCGGCCATTGGCTTTTGCAGTCAGAACTGTTGCCTCCAAAGCCCCCCCCAAAATACATTGCAGACCATTGGATGGGTCTGTTGCTGCTTTTGTTTCATTTTTATTTTTTTCTGTAAATGAAATGTCATTTATAGGCGATTTTAGGACTCAATTACACTCGCTCCAAAATGTACCCCCATGTCCCTGTCTTGGTGCTTCAAAGCATCTCCAAAGCCTCCATAGAGGTCTATGACAACGCTCGCTAACAGCGCCTGCAGCATTTGAGGGGCTTTTATTCAGCTTTAGCTTTGCTTTGTTTTGGAGGTATTGCAGGTATGGGATATCCCAGGATGCACTGGGAAACCAACAAGGAAACCAGAAAGACGTCATCAGCAGTCACTTCCTGTTCCTGTGTGTATAATCTGGGGGTGTCTGGTGCAGACATCCCATCTGGGGTGCAGCAGGAAGGTGAGCGGGGTCAGGACCGGAGCAACTAGCAGACAGCACACATGGTCTGCAACATGGGAACACTATAGTGGAAAGTGAGGGGGTACAGGAGAGAGAGGATCAGCAGAGCTGGGGGACCAGAGCAGGAGAAACTAGCAATGTCACATGTGGTGCGCAGCATGGGAGCTATATAGAGGGAGGTGGGCGGGGACCAGAGAGAGAGGAGGATCAGCAAACCAGAGGATCAGCAGAGCTTGGGGTTACCACTGAGCGGGGGATCAGCAGAGCTGGGGGTTACTACTGAGTGGGGATCAGCAGAGCTGGGGGTTACTACTGAGTGGGGATCAGCAGAGCTGGGGGTTACTACTGAGGGGGGGATCAGTAAAGCTGAGGGTTACTACTGAGTGGGGATCAGCAGAGCTAGGGGTACTACTGAGTGGGGATCAGCAGAGCTGGGGGTTACTGCTGAGCGGGGGATCAGCAGAGCTGGGGGTTACTACTGAGCGGGGGATCAGCAGAGCTGGGGTTACTACTGAGTGGGGATCAGCAGAGCTGGGGGTTACTACTGAGTGGGGGATCAGTAAAGCTGGGGGTTACTACTGAGTGGGGATCAGCAGAGCTGGGGGTACTACTGAGTGGGGATCAGCAGAGCTGGGGGTTACTGCTGAGCGGGGGATCAACAGAGCTGGGGGTACTACTGAGTGTTGTACTAATATACAACAATAAAATTTATATTTATTAAAATGTATCTTAATATTATTATTATTATTATTATTATACAGGATTTATGGCGCCAACAGTTTGCTCAGCGCTTTACAATATAACGGGAGACAATACAGCAACAATACAGTTCAATACAAGAGGGATTTAAAAATGTATCTTAATATGAATAACATTTATTAGCGTGAATAACAATAATAATAATAATAATATTTAATAAAGTGTATAATAAACAACAATAAAATGAATATTTATTAAAATGTATCTTAATATGAATAACATTTAATAAAGTGTCTTTACAAATCTACATTTTTGGAACGCATTTACAAATTTATGCAAAAATATATGATAAAATGACTATTTTTATATGTTAAAAAAAATCTGAAGAATATATTTAAAAAATATATCTTTTTAAAAATTCCAGAAATGTAGATTTGTATTTTTAAAAACATGCAGTATATGTGAAATATATTTAAAAAATATCCTTCCCAAATATATTGCCGTATATTTGAAATGCTACAATTTTGGCCGCATTCAATATATTTCAATAAATATATATATATAGATAGATAGACATGCAGTATATTTGAAATGTATTTTTTAAAAATATTTTTTATATATTTTGTTTTTTGAAATATATTGAATAGGGCCCAAATTGTAGCGTTTAAAATACACGGCAATATATTTGGGAAGAATATTTTTTAAATATATTTCAAATCTATTTTTCTCCCAGGTGGGCAGTTCCCTGCGCTCAGCCAAGACATGAATGACGGCTGCAACTTGGATATCCCGAATACTGGACACAATTGATAAATGTAACCCGGCCCTTTAAATCCTAACTAGACCAATCATTGAACACGGAGCCATCGCCTGTGAAATAATTGCTAACACAATTCATATATAATAAATGAAACCAATAAAAAGGAAACGTTCGTATCGTAGATCGTCCAGAGAAGTGACCGAAGCGCTGCGAGCTGCCAAGCTCCTTCACAAGAAAGAATAAAGGGGCCTCTGAACCAAATGAAGGCGATCCCGAATTACAGAGATCAAAAGCGCTTGAACCGGAGCTCCAGGCTGGCACTCCCACGATCAAACGTGCAGCTGATTGAATGACCTCATCGATGGAGCGTATGGACGAACCCAATGGAAGCCTTCATCTCATATGTCGCTCACGGCAATCACATGGGTAAAGCATAACGAGGGAGCAGCCTCACCGTGCCGAATAATCAACCTTCCAATTATTTATAAAAGTATTGCACAGGTAGGGAAATACGAGCAATGTATCCTACAAAAAACACCAGGCCAGTACGTGATGACGTCACACTCAAACTCCGCCGTGTTTCCCCAAAATGGTGTCCCCTGGGATGGGAGATTGGATCCCCAAAAATGGGGTTCTCTGGGATTGGAGATTGGATCTCCAAAATGACGTCCTCTGGGATTGGAGATTGGATCCCCAAAAATGGTGTTCTTTGGGATTGGAGATTGGATTCCCCAAAATGGCATCCTCTGGGATTGGAGATTGGAGCCCCAAAAATGGCATCCTCTGGGATTGGAGATTGGATCCCCAAAATGATGTCCTCTGGGATTGGAGATTGGATCCCCAAAATGGTGTCCTCTGGGATTGGATCCACAAAAATGGTGTTCTCTGGGATTGGAGATTAGATTCCCCCAAAAATGGCGTAATCTGGGATTGGAGATTAGATCCCCAAAATGGCGTCCTCTGGGATTGGAGATTGGATTCCCCAAAAATGGTGTCCTCTGGGATTTGAGATTGGATCCCCAAAATTGTGTTCTCTGGGATTGGAGATTGGATCCCCAAATATGGTGTTCTCTGGAATTGGAGATTGGATCCCCAAATATGATGTTCTTTGGAATTGGAGATTGGATCCCCAAAATGGTGTCCTCTGGGATTTGAGATTGGATCCCCAAAAATGGTGTCCTCTGGGATTTGAGATTGACCTTTGGGATTGGAGGTTAGATTCCCCCAAAATGGTGTCCTCTGGAATTGGAGATTGGATCCCCAAAATGGTGTCCTCTGGGATTTGAGTTTGGATCCCCAAAAATGGTGTCCTCTGGGATTTGAGATTGACCTTTGGGATTGGAGGTTAGATTCCCCCAAAATGGTGTCCTCTGGGATTGGAGATTGGATCCCCCAAAATGGCGTCCTCTGGGATTTGAGATTGGATCCCCAAAAGTGGTGTCCTCTGGGATTTGAGATTGACCTCTGGGATTGGAGGTTAGATTCCCCCAAAATGGTGTACTCTGGGATTGGAGATTGGATCCCCAAAATGGCGTCCTCTGGGATTTGAGATTGGATCCCCCAAAATGGCGTCCTCTGGGATTGGAGATTGGATCACCAAAAATTGTATTCCCTGGGATTGGAGATTGATTCCCCCAAAATTACGTCCTCTGGGATTGGAGATTGGATCCCCAAAAATTGTGTTCTCTAGGATTGTTGATTGGATCCCCAAAAATTGTGTTCTCTGGGATCGGAGATTGGATCCCCAAAAATGGCGTTCTCTGGGACTGGAGATTGATTGGATCCCCAAAATGGCGTTCTCTGGGATTGGAGATTGGATCCCCAAAAATTGTGTTCTCTGGGATCGGAGATTGGAAAGCTAATGGCCACTATTCAGTCCTCCTACTCCTCGTCCACCCCCTCCTCCTTAATAAACTGCACTCCCTCGGCCTCAGAGATTCTGCTCTCTCCTGGTTCTTCTCCTATCTATCCCAACGCTCCTTCAGTGTTACCTATATGGCTGCCACCTCCCCCTCACTCCCCCTCTCTGTCGGGGTCCCTCAAGGCTCTGTCCTCGGGCCCCTTCTCTTCTCCATCTACACCTCCTCCTTTGGCCAACTCATACACTCTCACGGCTTCAACTACCACCTCTATGCCGATGACACTCAAATTTACCTCTCCACCCCCCACCTCACCCCCTCAGTCTCCGCCCGAATCACACACCTACTGAGCGACATATCAGACTGGATGTCGCTCCATTTCCTTAAACTGAACCTCTCCAAAACCGAGCTCCTGATTTTCCCCCCAGCCCGCGCCCCCCCCCCCATCCTCTCCATTACGACCAACAATGCCACCATCAGTCCCACCCCGCAAGCCAAAGTCCTAGGTGTCACTCTAGACCCCAATCTGTCTTTCCAACCCAATGTCCAATCGTTGGCAACTTCATGAAGGCTCCACCTCCGCAACATCTCCAAAATACGTTCGTTCCTCACCCCAGACACTACTAAACAACTCGTTCACTCCTTTATTATCTCACGTCTGGACTACTGCAACTCCCTCCTCGCCGGCCTAACCCAACACAGGCTATCCCCGCTTCAGTCTATCCTGAACTCAGCGGCCAGACTCATCCACCTCACCAACCGCACCGTATCCGCCACCCCCATCTGTCATTCCCTCCACTGACCTCCACTCAGTGTCCTCCACCCCCCTCTGTCATCCCTCCACTGGCCTCCACTCAGTGTCCTCCACCCCCCTCTGTCATCCCTCCACTGGCCTCCACTCAGTGTCCTCCACCCCCCTCTGTCATTCCCTTCACTGGCCTCCACTCAGTGTCCTCCACCCCCCTCTGTCATTCCCTCCACTGGCCTCCACTCAGTGTCCTCCACCCCCCTCTGTCATTCCCTTCACTGGCCTCCACTCAGTGTCCTCCACCCCCTCTGTCATTCCCTTCACTGGCCTCCACTCAGTGTCCTCCACCCCCCTCTGCCAATCCCTCCACTGGCCTCCACTCAGTGTCCTCCACCCCCCTCTGCCAATCCCTCCACTGGCCTCCACTCAGTGTCTTCCACCCCCCTCTGCCAATCCCTCCACTGGCCTCCACTCAGTGTCCTCCACCCCCCTCTGTCAATCCCTCCACTGGCTCCCGATTGCCCAATGCATTAAATTCAAACTACTAACACAGACATACAAAGCCATTCATAACGCCGCCCCTAACTACCTCCCCTACCTGATACCCAAATACCACCCAACCCGTAATCTTCGCTCCTCACAAGACCTCCTACTTTCTAGTTCCCTGGTCTCCTCCTCCCATGCCCGCCTTCAGGACTTCTCCAGGACTTCCCCAATCCTCTGGAACTCACTACCCCAATCCATCAGACTGTCACCTACTCTCCTCACCTTTAGGCGCACCCTGAAAACCCACCTCTTCAAGGAAGCCTACCCCGCCCTCACCTAACAGCCGATCTCCTCCACTCCTCCTACCACTCCATCCCCCACAGCTACTTCCCCCTGTGCCACCTTCCCCTCCCTCCTAGATTGTAAGCTCCAAGGATCATGGCCCTCGAACCCCTCGTGTATTGTACTGTATTGTCTCATGTTCTGTCCCCCACTATAATGTACAGCGCTGAGCAAACCTTTTGGTGCTTTATAAATACTGTATAATAATAATAATAATCCCCAAAAATTGTGTTCTCTGGGATCGGAGATTGGATCCCCAAAATGGCATTCTTTTTTCTTGGTAAAAAAAAAAACACAACCATGGAAGAAAATGGGAAAACGCAGCAGAACTCTAAAAAATGCTAAAAAAAAGTTAAAAACTCGGGTTTTTAACATGACTTGCCTTGAGGTTTCTTCAGGGGTGCCCGGGCGCCCTGGCGTGCCTTGAGGTTTCTTCAGGGGTGCCCGGGCGCCCTGGCGTGCCTTGAGGTTTCTTCAGGGGTGCCCGGGCGCCCTGGCGTGCCTTGAGGTTTCTTCATGGGTGCCCGGGCGCCCTGGCGTGCCTTGAGGTTTCTTCAGGGGTGCCCGGGCGCCCTGGCGTGCCTTGAGGTTTCTTCAGGGGTGCCCGGGCGCCCTGGCGTGCCTTGAGGTTTCTTCAGGGGTGCCCGGGCGCCCTGGCGTGCCTTGAGGTTTCTTCAGGGGTGCCCGGGCGCCCTGGCGTGCCTTGAGGTTTCTTCAGGGGTGCCCGGGCGCCCTGGCGTGCCTTGAGGTTTCTTCAGGGGTGCCCGGGCGCCCTGGCGTGCTTTGAGGTTTCTTCAGGGGTGCCCGGGCGCCCTGGCGTGCTTTGAGGTTTCTTCAGAGGTGCCCGGGCGCCCTGGCGTACCTTGAGGTTTCTTCAGGGGTGCCCGGGCGCCCTGGCGTGCCTTGAGGTTTCTTCAGGGGTGCCCGGGCCCCCTGGCGTGCCTTGAGGTTTCTTCAGAGGTGCCCGGGCGCCCTGGCGTGCCTTGAGGTTTCTTCAGGGGTGGCTTGGCAAAATGTCTAAAAATTGCCCAAAACTTGCATACAAGCCGGCGGGTGGAACAAGCCAGCCTTTTAGGTGCACAAAGCCACCGGTTCCCATTGTGCACCATTACGACCTTCTAGCCGCCGGAGTCCTGACAACCAATGGCGTCAAAAAATTGATAAGGAGGATACCAGTTGCTTGCGCAGCATCCTAGTTTGACCCTCTCCTGCCCCTCTCCATCAGTGCTGGGGTTCCTAGTTTGACCCTCTCCTGCCCCTCTCCATCAGTGCTGGGGTTCCTAGTTTGACCCTCTCCATCAGTGCTGGGGTTCCTAGTTTGACCCTCTCCTGCCCCTCTCCATCAGAGCTGGGGTTCCTAGTTTGACCCTCTCCATCAGTGCTGGAGTTCCTAGTTTGACCCTCCCCTGCCCCTCTCCATCAGTGCTGGGGTTCCTAGTTTGACCCTCTCCTGCCCCTCTCCATCAGAGCTGGGGTTCCTAGTTTGACCCTCTCCATCAGTGCTGGGGTTCCTAGTTTGACCCTCCCCTACCCCTCTCCATCAGTGCTGGGGTCACATCATCTCAGTGATGGATAAAAACTGAGGGAGAGGAGAAACCCTGGAATACTAGTCAGTACCAGTGTTCAAAAGTGTATTTGCTTTGGAAGACTTTGCCTCTAATGTTGGGTCTCTTACGTGTGTGGATGTTGCTGCGATATATAAAACTATCAGAATCATTTTCACATTTTAGAATGCGGTGCCTCAAGACTGTCCATAATTTTAAAGGATTCCCCTGGACTGTCTATCATTTTAAAGGGTTCCCCTGGACTGTCCATCATTTTAAAGGGTTCCCCTGGACTGTCCATCATTTTAAAGGGTTCCCCTGGACTGTCCATCATTTTAAAGGGTTCCCCTGGACTGTCCATCATTTTAAAGGGTTCCCCTGCACTGTCCATCATTTTAAAGGGTTCCCCTGGACTGTCAATCATTTTAAAGGGTTCCCCTGGACTGTCCATAATTTTAAAGGATTCCCCTGGACTGTCTATCATTTTAAAGGGTTCCCCTGGACTGTCCATCATTTTAAAGGGTTCCCCTGGACTGTCAATCATTTTAAAGGGTTCCCCTGGACTGTCCATCATTTTAAAGGGTTCCCCTGGACTGTCCATCATTTTAAAGGGTTCCCCTGGACTGTCTATCATTTTAAAGGGTTCCCCTGGACTGTCTATCATTTTAAAGGGTTCCCCTGGACTGTCCATCATTTTAAAGGGTTCCCCTGGACTGTCCATCATTTTAAAGGGTTCCCCTAGACTGTCCATCATTTTAAAGGGTGCCTTGACTGAAGGTTGAGAGGCACTGCCTCCGCAATACCTCCCATTTTTATACACCATAGAACAGCTTTTGGTATATTTTACGTGTTTTATATCTCCTACTAAAATGTTCGATGCACCAACCCCAAAGAAGTGGCTGCTGTAGCCCCCCGAAATGCGTTGGTGGCGTTCTCTGTGTGTTTTTATGACCAATAAATGGGCAGCACAGCGGCTAAATGGTTGGCACTTCCGCCTGGCAGTACTAGGGTTAGAATCCCAACCACGGCACCGCCTGACTGGAGTTTGCATGTTCTCCCTGTGCCTGCGTGGGTTTCCTCCGGGTACTCCGGTTTCTTCTCCAAAGACATGCTGGTAGGTGAATTGGCTCCTGTCTAAATTGTCCCTAGTATGTGTATGTATGAATGTGAGTTAGGGACCTTAGATTGTACACTCCTCGGGGGCGGGGACTGATGTGAATGTACAATATACATGTAAAGAGCTGCGTAGATTGACGGCGCTATAGAAGTACCTGAAATAAAAATAAATATTTACTTTTTGAAGGCATGGTTCTCAAGGACCGTTTTTGTTCCCACCATTGACTTCATCTCCAGTTTTTGGGTCAAAAAACAACCTTTTAATGAAATCAACAGTCATTAATAATTCAATCAGGCTTGTTCTTCTCCCTCCCCATTGGTGGCTCCTCCTGGTGTCCCCAGGCACCCTCCCCTCCCAGTATTTCCATTCCCACTTCTTGGCATTATCTACAAATGTGAGGATAATGCCCCTAATAGAGGATCTCCCCCTCCTCTCCATCCATGGGGTCCTCCCTGTGTCAGTATGAGACCCCAGCTCTTCAGGTAGGTCATGGAGATCCATGGAGATAAGAAGCCCCCTACCTCTGAGAACTGCCCCCATGTACACAGGAAGGGGTGGGGGAGGGGATACCTGGCCTGGGGGGGGATTCATGGCAGACAGACAGTAGCAGGTCCTGTGGTGTCTTTGATGTCGGGACACATTTGATGGGGAGAGAAGGAGGAAGTCTCCTGACTTTATGACCCTGGCCACAGAGGACAACTGTCCATTGAGGGTCCCCTATGTGTCTCCCCCACTTCTCACCATGGACAGAGGGGCTTCGGGTTCCTTCTAGTTAGAAATCAAATCGGGGTCTCTGTCTTGGATGGTGGAAACCCTCATTGTCATCCTCGAGGGCCCATTGTCGCCCTTGAGGGCCCATAAACGATACGATGCAAACGCATGAATGCCTTCTCTAATGTGGGTCCTGATGGGGCCACTGATGGTCCTCAAAGGATAAAAAAACCACGCATGGTCCTTTGGCGACGTGTCTGTTGTGAAGCATCATGCATGAACTCGGGTCATTGGGATGCCGTGCACAATAAATAGCAGCGCAATGCACAGCACATGGAGCGAGTGCACGGGCCCCGAGGGTAGCCCTAGGAAGCCAGCTCCTTGCCCCAGTGTTACATTAGGTTGATGGATGGGAATATATTCATGTGACCGCTGGCATCTGAGGCAGGTGCATAGGGCGCTCTATATTCAGCACTGCTCTGTTATATTGGGGTCCAAGGGCTGCATCTCCCACCTGTCACAGGGTGCAGCAAATCCCACATCTCTGACCTTCCTGAACTCCGTCAGGTGATGAGAGAAAAGAAACGATGTACTGTGTTAGCTGTCCCCACGCAGTGCATGGAGTAACCAGGGGCCACATTATTATTACATGTATATCGCTCTGACATATACCGCAGCGCTGTACAGAGATCACTGAGCCAGTCACATCAGTCTGTGTACCAGAGGAGCTTACGCTCTAATGTCCCCTCCCCCACAGTCACATCAGTCTGTGTACCAGAGGAGCTTACGCTCTAATGTCCCCTCCCCCACAGTCACATCAGTCTGTGTACCAAAGGAGCTTACGCTCTAATGTCCCCTCCCCCACAGTCACATCAGTCTGTGTACCAGAGGAGCTTACGCTCTAATGTCCCCTCCCCCACAGTCACATCAGTCTCTGTACCAGAGGAGCTTACGCTCTAATGTCCCCTCCCCCACAGTCACATCAGTCTCTGTACCAGAGGAGCTTACGCTCTAATGTCCCCTCCCCCACAGTCACATCAGTCTGTGTACCAGAGGAGCTTACGCTCTAATGTCCCCTCCCCCACAGTCACATCAGTCTGTGTACCAGAGGAGCTTACGCTCTAATGTCCCCTCCCCCACAGTCACATCAGTCTGTGTACCAGAGGAGCTTACGCTCTAATGTCCCCTTCCCCACAGTCACATCAGTCTCTGTACCAGAGGAGCTTACGCTCTAATGTCCCCTCCCCCACAGTCACATCAGTCTCTGTACCAGAGGAGCTTACGCTCTAATGTCCCCTCCCCCGCAGTCACATCAGTCTGTGTACCAGAGGAGCTTACGCTCTAATGTCCCCTCCCCCGCAGTCACATCAGTCTCTGTACCAGAGGAGCTGACGCTCTAATGTCCCCTCCCCCACAGTCCCATCAGTCTCTGCACCAGAGGAGCTTACGCTCTAATGTCCCCTCCCCCACAGTCCCATCAGTCTCTGTACCAGAGGAGCTTACGCTCTAATGTCCCCTCCCCCCCAGTCACATCAGTCTCTGTACCAGAGGAGCTGACGCTCTAATGTCCCCTCCCCCACAGTCCCATCAGTCTCTGCACCAGAGGAGCTTACGCTCTAATGTCCCCCTCCCCCACAGTCCCATCAGTCTCTGCACCAGAGGAGCTTACGCTCTAATGTCCCCTCCCCCCCAGTCACATCAGTCTCTGTACCAGAGGAGCTTACGCTCTAATGTCCCCTCCCCCGCAGTCACATCAGTCTCTGCACCAGAGGAGCTTACGCTCTAATGTCCCCTCCCCCCCAGTCACATCAGTCTCTGCACCAGAGGAGCTTACACTCTAATGTCCCCTCCCC